>NC_056734.1:152833692-153133692 GCF_019279795.1 Protopterus annectens
TTACCCCGTCTCAATACTAATCAATCGAACCATAGTAGAAGCTAAAATTCCCACCATCTGGAAAATATCCTATGTAATCCTACTTCACAAAGGAGGCAGCTCTACTGAATTCTCTAATTATAGGCCAATAGCTATACTCTCTCCACTTGCAAAGATAATGGAAAAATGTATTCATAGACAATTCATGCACCACCTAATCCAAAATCGCCTTATGGCAGACACTCAGCATGGCTTCCGTCCTCATCACAGCACTACTTCAGCCCTCCTAGCATTTACTAACACCATAAACCATAATCGCAACAATAATTATATATCCTCAGCCCTCTTTTTGGATCTTTCCAAGGCATTCGATATGGTTGATCACCAACTTTTAATCCACACCCTGCAAACATTCTGTCTAGATACTGGAGCCCTCCAATGGTTTCAATCCTACCTGAATGGTCGACAGCAGGCTGTCCTCTGGCAGAACAAACTCTCTAACCTTCTACCTAACACCATCGGAGTACCACAAGGCTCTATACTAGGGCTCTTGCTGTTCTCCATCTTCATTAACGACCTTTATACTGTCATCCCAAAAGTCAGCTGTATCCAATATGCTGATGACTCTACTCTGATTTGCTCAGCCACATCTCCAGTAGAGTTATGGTCAGCTACCCAGACCACCTTTAATACAATAGAAAACTGGCTTTCTGAACATCGTTTGATCCTAAATCTCAAAAAAACTAAAATGCTATTATTTTCACCAACACGTAGGTCTACCACTTTCACCTTTACCATAAAATCAAATGATGGCACAATAATCTCCCCTGACCCATCTACAAAACTATTAGGTGTCATCATAGACAATAATCTCAACTTTGACCTACATGTTAACCAAACTATCAAAACCATCAATAAAAAACTAGGTTCACCTTACAGAATAAAAGCCTTCCTAACCCCTCCAGCTAAAATTGCTATAGCTCGCTCTCACCTTCTTTCAACCCTTCTGTATGCATCCCCTCTACTCTCGAATTTGAACAAGACTGTCCTTAACAAACTCTCAATTTGCTACAACCACATTGCCAGGTTTGCCACTGGGCTGCCTTTTAGGACACATCATTGCATCAATCTAAATCATCTTGGTTGGCTTGAACTACCTAGCCTAATCCAGTATAACCAACTGATTATGGCCTATAAAATCCTCTATAATCCGGACAATACCCTGCACTTAAAAATATTATCACCCCCTATAACAATCCTAGACCGCTTCGATCCTCTAACAAACTACTAATTCAGACTAGCAAAATTAATAACACAGCCAGTGATTCTCTCTTTGCAAACTCTGTAAGTAGATCCTGGAACTCACTTCCAGCTGATATTACCTTACTTTCCACCTTAGGTCAATTTAAAACTAGACTCAAACAACATTTGTCACTTAACTGGCTATGTCAATGTATCAAGCCTGGCTAACTCGAATGTGTAAAAATCTGTTAACCAGTTTACTGTGTAATTTAATTTAATCCTGACTTGTGCTCAGGACTAACTTTAACCTGTGGAACTTGTTTAACTTGCTTACTTATGTAATCTCTGTAAATAATCTGTTTGTAATATGTAATGCTGGTATTATGTAATGCTGTATCTGCTTACCCTTGGAGCTTTTCTCCCCGGGCCTCCGCTGAAAATGGACATGCATCCAGTCGGACTATCCTGGTCAACAAATGTAAAATAAATAAAAATAAAATAAATAAAAATATATATTTAAATATATACCTATACACTTTGCATGTAAAAAAATCAATTGTAAAAATCATATTCTATTTTAATAACCTATTGTTAACAAAGATCAATTTCATTCTGCTGGACTTCTTCAGGTCTGTGTACATAGGTTCATAGGTAGGTACTAGGCTATCAGCCCTAGGGCCTATACAAGCCTAGCCAAAAAGGTACCCTGGCTTTCGCCTCCCAAGAACATTATTTTTCTGTGCCCCTGTCAAGCAGAGCCATGGAGGTGATCCCCGGGGTGAATTTCCTATTTCCCATCCAATCATCAAGATTTTTGTTGAAGAGTGCTAATGAGGAGCTTTGTTTGATATAGATAGGTAGTTTGTTCGAGTATGGGAAGTCTCTGGGACAGGAATCTATGCCTCCAGCATGTTCTGTTTATTATCGTGACAAGGTTTAGGTCCCTAGAGAATGTAGCTCAGAGGGATTCGGATTTCTTTAAGTGGAGCATGTCTAACAGCTCTGGGTTTGACATAGTTTTGTATGTTAGGCAGAGATCACCTCTGAGTAGGCGATATGCGATGCAGTAAAGCTGGAGTTTCTGCATAGGTCAGAGGTGTGAGGTATTTCTGTGGCCTTTCCAGTTGTTGTAGATGTCTTGTAGATGTCTTGTGAGGTGCATACCAAAAGGGGTGCTGTACTCTATAATGGGTCTAATGAGTGATGCATAGAGGGGAACAATGACCTCTTTTTTCCTGGATGAGAAACCTTTTGTGATGAGGTGTGCCATGTAGTAGGATTTCCTGACTACTGTGGTGATTGTGATTATCAAAGGAGAGACTACTGTCCACCTGTGTCCCAAGGTCTCTTATCACACTTTCGGTGTTAAGTAGACTACCACCTATGTGGTAGCTCATGGGTACAGAGTTTTTACCAAAGGAGATGACAATGCACTTTTTGGCATTGAGCTTGAGGCCATGGCTTTGACACCAGTCATTTGTCTCAGTGAGGCCCTTTGTAGGATGTCCACATCATTAGGAGTTTCAATTATGGCTCCTAGTTTGCAGTCATCTGTGAACTGCATTAGCCAAAGACCTTCTGTTTTAGCCTGCACTTCAGAAAAGTAGATACCGAATAGGAGACAACCCAGGACTGAACTCTGTGGTACTCCACTTGTCACAGGTCTGAAGTTGGATTTGAAATCTGCTACTTTCACAGTGTGGGTTCTGTCACTGATCCAGCTGGCAACCCCTCTTGTGACATAGGGATTTATACCTAGTTTAGTGAGTTTATCTATAATTCCCGAGTGGAGGATGGTGTCAAAAGCCTTGGTGAGATACAGACAGGCTGTGTGAACCACCTTACCCTCGTCTATGACTTTGGTGACTGCTTCAAAGAATCTATCAGGTTTAGAAGACGTGATCTGCCTTTTTCAAACCGGAACTGGGTGGGGTCCACAGTTTGGAGATTACCAATGTCTTTGTTTATAAGTTCCATGATGATGCATTCCATGGCCTTGCAGACCAGGCTCATTAGGCTAATGGGGTGGTAGTTCCTGGGGTCTGTGGTGGCTCCCCCTTTGTAGAGTGGGATAACCATTGCTGTGCGTCATTCAGTGGGCACAAAGCCTGAGGTGAGGCTATGATTGAATATGGTGCTTAGGTGGGGTGCCAGTTCATTCTGTAGTTCATGTAGAACACAGCCTGGGATGTTGTCAGGTTCCATGGATGCTGTATTCTTGGCTTTGCAGAGTGTGGTTTTTACCTGTGCAGCCGTGATTACAGGAACTTTGCATTCTTCCGGTATAGAGATGGGCCCTTTACGGGGTGAGAGGGGGGGTAAAGTTATCACTGAACCTGTCTGCCAGGATGTTGGCAATATCAGTTGGTTCTGTATATTTAGTGCCATTGTGCTGTAACTCAGAGCAGATCTGAGTATTGCAATTGAGATTTTTGACATAGCTATAGAATGCTTTGTGGCTGTCTTTAGAATCAGTAGCGATTTTGTTTTCGTAACTACCTTTGGAGGATTTTATGAGGGATCTCAGCTTCTTACTGAGGCTGACCAGGGAGTTTCTCCAATCATGGGATTTTACTCTTTTTTGTAACAGCGTCTTTCTTCTGTTGTAGAGTTTGTTTATGGCAGTGGACCACCAGATTGGCTTCCTTTTTTTGGAGGATAACATCTTCTGTTAGGAATAGCACGATCCATGCACTCGTGTAAGTGCTTATAAAGTGCATTTGTCTAGGATTCAGCAGTCGTACCTCTACTGCCCATCTGCATGGGTGTTGTGAAGTTTGCCACATCTGTCTTAAGAAGTGTGAAGTTGGCTTTGGAGAAATTTTTTACAGTGGTTTCCCTAATGGGGGATCGGGGTGGGTTGTGGGTGTCTAGACTAATTTGCTTGTGGTCGGATCTGACCAACAAGGAATTGACCTCTGTTGTGGAACACCGGTTGACCTTGTTGGTAATGACCATGTCTAGGACATTGTTGCCCTTGGTGGGGGTGTGGATAAGTTGATCCAAGGCATTGGAATTTATAAATTCCAGAAAATGTTGAGCAAAAGAGTTAGTACATGAGTAGTTTTCCCAGTTAATGGTGGGGTAGTTAAAATTGCCCATTTTTAGGGTGTTGGGTTGTACCCTAATATTTTCCAGTGTATCCAGAAATGAGGAGTGGGAATCCTGGGGCATGGTGGGGGATCTGTAGCAAGTTACAATTTGGATTGCGGTCTTGCCTAGAGTTAGTTGCACTTGGATAATCTCGGATGCATTATGCTGAGCAACTAGCCTGGAGGTGTGGATATCCTTAATGAATATGGACACACCTCCGCCTTTAGTGTTTCAGTCCAGGTTAGGTGGCCAAAAAGTGTGGTATGAATTATATCCTGCTAATGCAGGGGCGCTCTCTAGAGCCTTGAACCAGGTCTCTGTCACTGCACAGATGTCAATGTTCTCCATTTTAAGGAGAGCCTCGAGTGAATGCATTTTGAGGTTTAAATTTCTAGCACTGAGTTGCATTACCCTCAGCTTTTGCTTGCTTGTACCTGTTATGGTGGTGAATTTGTCGTTTGAACCTTGCCTAAAAAAGGCACTATAGGGGTGGCAACAGACTTAGCCAGTATCTGGAATCCCAAGGGTGACAGGTGCAGGCCATCTCTGGCAAAGCATCATGGTCTGTCGATCATGTCATCCCAGGCAGACAGATAGGGTCTATATTAGAACATCAAAGTTTCAGAACTTCGAATGTTCTAATATTGAACCCAATTCAGTGAACGCTGACAACATCGAACATTCAGAACAGCGAATTTTTTCCTAGGGGAAAAATTTGCTGTTCCGAAACACATACACAAAACACAAGCCCACCAAGCAAACAGCAATCCACACACATACACCTAAAATCTTACATCTAACCCTACACTAAACTGTACATACACCACTAACTATCCACTTACCTTAACCCAAACCCTAACCCTAAGGTCCGTCACTATCGCACACTCACTTCACCCACGCCCTAACCCTAACTCACCTAACCCTCACGTCCACACAATCGCACACTTACCTGAACCCGACCCATAACATTCCACCACAGCACTGAAAATAGGGAAGTGACAGAAACGGACAACCAAATTCTTTCCCTGGGAAAAATTCAGTTTTCTGCAGCTTCGCTATTTTCAGCATTCTCTGAATAGGGTTCGATATTAGAACATTCAAAGTTCTGAAACTTCGATGTTCTAATATAGACCCAAGAGATACTGGATCCCCTTAGAATGACATCAGAAGCTTAGCCAGTTGTTGAAGTCAGTCATTTGTCCTTGTACTGTGGTATAATTCTGGCTGATGGCAGGATGTTACTCAGGGCTAGGGTCATAACTGCCCGGGCTACAAGATCGGAGAGCTCCTCCATGTCTCTTTTCATGTAGTCCAGGGAGGTGCCTCTCAGGTCATTCACACCAACATGGACAATGACAGAGTCATATTTGTACTTTTTGTGGAGTGACCTTATTATGTGGTGGATCCTGGCACCCGAAAGACAGCTGATAGTAACTTTCTCCTTGTTTAGCCTGGTGAGTGGAACATCAGTGTGCCTGACTATAGAACCCTAAAAACTGTCTATAAAAATATATATAATTGTATAATTAGTATTGTTATTACACATCATTTTGAATAAAGTGGGAAAAAAAGAATCAGAAAAAGAAAAAATAATAAGAAAAATATGTATGATGATTCAAACAAAATATACACTTAAATTACAACTGATTTAAATGGTATTTAAAACCAACTGGTAGAATAAAATAAAATAAAATAAAATTAGTCATGTAAACAATGTGGCAATTTTCTAAGTCCCAGTGCACCTAGAATATCAATTATAATGTATCTAAATACAATTGTGAAGTATTTGTGTATCACTGATTCTGTTTATGTGAACCTCGAATTTTTATGTATTTGCATTAGGTAGTGTACTTATCTGTATATAAATGAAAGTGTAACTTTTTTCTCTGTGGAGCTTTTCTCCCCGGGCCTCCGCTGAAAATGGACATGTATCCAGTCGGACCATCCCGGTCAACAAATGTAAAATAAATAAATAAATAAAATAAAACTTTTAATTGAACAGCAGTAGTTTAGTCCATGTTCCTAAAAGAGTTCAGCTTTAATTGCCACATGAGTTAATTTTTCTCCAGTTTATTCGGGATTTCTCTTTCAAGATCACCCATGTCTATGCGATCCAGGATCTGGAACTTAAAACCTGTGTGTCTTTTATGAAGAGAAAGGTATTTGGCTAGTGCATTATTTTTACATCCAGAGTGGATTTCTGACAGATGACATGACATCCTACGCTTGAGTTTATTTACAGTCTTGCCCACATTGACTGCATCACATTCATTGCATTGTGCCCTGTAAATTAATTTTGTAGTGTTACAGTCACCCCCTGCACTGGTCTTAATGATTTTCTTTAAATAAGGGCAATAAAAACTATCACCTTGCTGTATAAATATACAAAATGTACAATTAGTTTCACATCTTTTAGTGTTTCTCTCATACGGTCTAGGTTGAGAAACAACAAAACTTCCTGGCCTTCCTATAAACAAAGGATGGGGCTTCACCTAAGATGTTAATCAGAAAAAGGTTTCCTGTGACAAAGTCCCAGTTTTCTTCAATAATATTTTTGATACTGTGATAATCCAAAGTGTATGTCAGGATGCAGCTATTTTTGCATTTCTTATTCTCTGTGGAATTTCTTAACATTCTCCTACTGGGGAGGTCGAGTGAAGGTGCTTCAGTCCTTTTCAGTTCTATAACGGGTTCCAGGATGATTTTAACATCAGACTTTCATTGCCTCTCACTAGAAAATTATTCTCTAAGTTGTTCAGGTTTCTCAAAAATGGTTCCATCTCTGTGGTAATTCTAGCTAATCTATAGGCTTAAGACTTCACTACATTATACTTGTTTTTTGCAAGATGTAGACTTTTACTGTGGAGTAATAAGTTAACCCTCATTGGTTTTCTGAATAGATCAGTGGTGATTCTGTTATTGTTGGTGTCCTTGGAAATGTGCATATCTAAGAAAGTGGTTGAAGTATAGCTATGGGAAGATGTAAACTTCAGGAATGGGGCTGTAAGGCTGTAGATTACAGCCTGTGTCTCACAGCCTGTAAGGCCCAGCCAAAAACCCAACATACTAGTCATAGGATACTTTATCGTGAGACACATAGATGTGCCCCTCACCAGGCTAGACAAGAAAAAAGTCACGGTAAGTTGCTTGTCAGGTCCTAGAATCTGCCATATCATGCACGCACTCAAGTCTCTTAACAATAGGTACAAGTATGACTCTGTCATAGTCCATGTTGGTGTGAAAGACTTGAGACATACCTCCCTGGACTATATGAAGAGAGACATGATTGAGCTCGCTGACTATGTGTCCCATGCAGGTGTGTCCATAGCCTTAAGCAGCATCCTACCATCACCCAGACTGATGCCTCAATACAAACAGAAAATTACTGACTTTTAACAATTAGCTTAATTTCTGGTGTCATTCCAAGTGGATTCAGTATCTGACAGCCTGGGAAGACATGATTGACAGACCACAATGCTTTGCCAGAGATGGCCTTCATCTGCCTCCACTGGGATTTAGGCTTTTGGCAAAGGCTGTTGCCTCCCCATAATGCCTTTTTTAGGCAAAGTCATGAGCACAAAATTACCAACATGAAAAATTCTTCTAAATGAAATACAAAGGTCATGCTACTAAATGCTAGGAATCTTAGCATGAAGTTGCACTCATCGCGAGCATTCCTTGCCCTGGAGGATGCTGACATTTGTGCAGTCACTGAAACCTGGTTCAGAGTTGCAGAGAGCACCCCAGCCTTACCAGGTTACTCATTATACTATACTTTCAGACCCCTAACAGAGGGCTACAAAGCAGAGGAGGTGGAGTTTTAATACATACACACCTCCAGGCTGGCCAAACAGTATGATGTACAGGAGACACGCCAAATGCAGTTAATTGTTGACAAAACACCTATTCAAATCATAGTTTGCTACAGACCCCCAACCATGACTCAGAATGCCCACTCTACCTATCTAGTCTTACTTCAATCCATCAAGATTTATCCCTCTACTCTGATCTTGGGTGACTTTAACTACCCAACCATAGAGTGGAAGACCTAGTCTAGCCCAAACATGAACACCCAGAGATTCCTCAACTTCATCAATGCCAATGCATTGGATCAGCTTGTTGACACATCTATGAGAGGTAAAAATATCCTGAAACTGGTCCTAACCAACATAAGTAGCCATTGTGGCACCCCTACAGTGTCATCCTCCTTGGTAAGATCCAACCATAAAGCAATCACTTTCAAAGTCACCATCTCCCCTGACCCCCCTCTTGCCATGGTCAAACAACAAAACTTTTACAAAGCTGACTATAATCTCCTGAGAGCAGGTATAAGCAGCTTCACAGCCACCCTCCCTTCAGTTGGAACTAGCACTAATGTCCAAGCCTGCACCAAAAAACCATATGAGCACCTATATAGTTGTTCAGACTCAGCAATACCTGACAGGATCAAATCATTTTCCTCAGGGAAGAGTAAACCTGCCTGGTGGACAGCAGCAATAAGCTAACTCTATAATAAAGGAAAAAATTTCTGTCCAGGACCAAGAAAGAGCAGGTGCCAAGTTGGAAGCAATCTCTCCCTTGTCTGAACAAGCAAATAAGGTCACTGGTGAAATCATCTAAGGCTAACCTTGAGTCCACATTGGCCATAACCACTAAGAACAATCAGAAGGCCTTCTTCACATACATCTGCAGTCTCAAAGATAACACCCAAATCTGCTCTGAATTCGTGGTCAGGAATACCACATACATGAACATCATAGATATAGCCAACCTGCTGGCAAACAAGTTCAGTGAAAACTTCACCCCCCATCCCCCCAATTAGTAAACCAGGACATCCCCAACACCTGCCCCCCCCTCCCCTCATCATCAGGGAGCAGGTCTTTAATGCCCTCTCAAAGGCAAAAACTACAATCTCCATGAGACCTGACAACATCCCTGGCTGTATCCCAAATAAACTCAGGCATGAGTTCTCAGCTCCATTAGGCACCCTTTTCAACCAATGATTGAGCACTGGCTTCATCCCAGCTGAATGGAGGACAGCCACTGTCATTCCCCTAAAGGTGAAGCATCCACTGGCCCAGGCAATTATAGGCCCATCAGCCTAACCAGCCTGATCTGCAAGGCCATTGAGTGCATTATCATGGACCTTATAAACAAGGACATTGGCAACCTCCAAACGTCTGACCCCACATAGTTTGATTTAGTCAAAGGGAAATCATGCTTGTTGAACTTGGTTGTCTTCTTTAAAACAGTCAGCAAAGCCATGGATGAGGGGAAGACAGTGCACACCACCTACCTTGACCTAGACAAAGTCTTCAACACTATTCCCCACTCGGGCATAATAGATAAACTCTCCCAGCTTGGCATCAAGCCATATGTTACCATATGGGTAGCTACCTGGCTCACTGATAGAACCCACTCAGTCAAAATAGGGGAACCCACCTCTAGTAGTAGACCCGTAATGAGCAGTGTACCCCAATGATCAGTCTTGGGGCCTCTACTATTTGGGCTATACTTTTTTGAGGTGCACCCAAAACCAGTGATCTGTGGCTGACCAAGTTTGCAGATGACTGCAAGTTGGGTGCTCTCTTAAATTCCCCTAGTGATGGGAACATCCTACGAGAGATCCTTACCCAAACTAATGATTGGTTCCAGAAGCATGGCCTCAAACTGAATGCCAAGAAATGCATCATTATCCCCTTTGGAGGAAATAGCATCCGCACTAATTATCATATTAATAACAACGTACTAAGCACGCAATCAGTCATGAGGGACATAGGTACCCAGGTTGATAGCAACCTGACTTTTGGTCAGCACATTGCCTCTGTTGTATGGAAGGCTTTCTACATGGCCCACCTCATAAGTAAGGGTATTTCATCCAGGAAAAAGGAGGTCATAACATCCCTGTACTCCTCCCTTATCAGACCCATTATCAAGTACACTGCCCCCTTTGGCATGTACCTTACCAAGCACATGCAGCAGCTGGAGGGACCACAGAGGTTCCTGACCAGAAAAATCCAGGGTCTCAAACACTTATCCTATACAAATAGGCTAAAAGCCATGTCCCTCTAGTCAGTCTCTTACTGACTGCTCAGAGGGGACCTGTGTCTGGCATATAAGGCCATCTCAGACCCAACCTTGATGGAGTTGCTGCATATCCATAAGTCAAACTCCACTCGCGCAACCCACAAGCAAGACCTCAACCTGGTGACATTAATAGAACTCATTGTTGTGATAGATTTGTGTCCCAAAGACTACCCTATCTGTGGAATAAACTCCCTCTCCATGTCTAGCAGAGTACCTCTCTAGGCCTCTTTAATTGGAACCTGGATGACTGGATGGGAAACAGAAAATACAGCCCTGGGATCCCACCTGTGTCCCTGCTGGACAGGGGAAACAGGTGCTGACTTTATAGGAACATTGGGGAAATTCTTGGCTAGGCTTATAAGGGCCTCTGGGCCAATAGCGTAGTATCATCCTATGAACCTATATGAATGTATGTAGAAGCTAGCAAAGATGAAAAAAAGGAAGAATGGAAGGGGAATAAAGAAAGGTAGAAAGGAATGAAGGAAATATTTCTACCTGTTGAATATATAATGAAACATTAGAACTTCATACAACCAACACTGATGACCCCAGCTATCAAAAATAAGAACAGCAGAAGCAATAATTTGACTGAGTCCCCTGCTCCTCGAAACAGGTAATTTTGCATCTAGTATTGCAAAAAATCACAGAAGCAGCAATAAAAGAGAGAGAGAGAGAGAGATCCCTTTTCTTTGAGTCACATAAATTTGCAGACGGCATTAAAAAGTGCATTCGACACTGCGATGTTTAATGACTTAATGTACTGAAATGTTGACTATACACCTGTCAACAAAATATAAAGAAACAGCTTGCAATGTTCTCCATAACTTTGTCATAACGATGGAATATTAAATATCAGTGCCTTGCTGTCAGCCTTATTGTTATTGCTACTAGTATTTAAAAGTTATAATGTTATTGTAACCATTCTTTGTACGAATAAAGCTGGTGCCAATTCTACATAACTTGTCGGGAGTCTTGTAAAAGTAGCCTTTTGATGGGTCAGCCAAAATTATCATAAAATAACATAATTTCAGTAAAAGATGCATTTTCAGCTAACCTGTATACCTAATATGTGTTCACTGATGCTCTGGACTAAAATGTTCTTAAGTATTATAATCTTAGATGAAACCCATATCACGATTCAAAAAGACTGCAGCCATTAGGTAGAATCAAATGACATATCAACTGTTCTTCTGTACGGAGTTATATGGAAATATTCCTGAAAAGCCATAACAGACGTGTCTGATACAGAAAAAAGTAGGCTGAGTAAAATATGGTTCCACTAGCATATCAGTCACTCTGCATTTGTCCTGTCTTTGATTGTCTTAAGTCTGCAAGTCTAATAATTACTAGGTACATTTTGCCCAAATGCTACAAAGAAAAAATAAGATCTATATACCCTGTGCTAAAAGAAGAGCAATATATGAATATACAGAACAGGTTTTAATAGCCTTTGAAGAATTATACAGGGAAAGCTATACATAACAGGAATTGTTAGCAGAAGATGAAGAGACTGCTCCTTTAGTAACAGATATAATAACTAAATCAGACCAGAAAAAAAAAAAACAATATAAATGGCCAGAAGTAATAAAAGATCTCAAAGATCAAAAAGCCTCAGGACCAAATTAACATTCAAATTCTTAAAAAATAAAGGTTCATTGTTGCCAGAAGTTTTCCTGTAGTCAAGCCTTGTTGGAGACCAGGACTTGGTAGCATCTAGGCTGGGCATGAGATTATGACAAGGGGCATGCCCTTCCCGTGGCCTAGAGGAAGAAACATCCTTACCTAAGTCTTCAAAAGTATATCAGCATGTAAGAGATTAGTGCTACCAACCAACCAAGAAAAGCACCCTACCTTTGCTGCAGTATTGGTGGCTCCCAGGCTCACCTGTCATCCCTAGAGGTCAATCATCATCATAGTCATCAGCACATGGAAGTGGCCCTGGTGACCTTGATCTGATTCTGGTCCAAGATCTGTAAGGAGCTTATGGAAATCACACTGCAGTGGAGAGTAATGCAGTACACCAAATAAAGGAGAGTTGGCAACAAAAAAAAATAAATAAACTTCTATTTCTGACCTTATTTTTCCAGGAGGTAGAAAAAGGGAAGGTTTCTACCTAGAATGATGGAAGCAACAATAACTATTATTTTATACCCAAACCAGGCAAATGTCAGTTATATACTAACAGTAACAGACTGATATTATTATTACATTTATATTTAAAAATATGTACAAAAATATAGGCAAAGAGGATAAAAAATTGGAACATTATTGTTTTAATATACAAAATAGGCTTCATGAAAGGTGTATGCATCATTACCAGAAAAGTTTTGTATGTGGTTTATATCCCAAAGTGAACACCAAAAGACATTCCTGCTTTCTTGTTAGCAGTGGATATGGAAAAATCTGTCAATAGAGTTTATCTAGATTAATTGTTTTGGCTGGTAGAATAGTTAGGATTCCCACTACATGTAAAAAGTATCCTAAAAATTCTGTATTAAAATCTCATAGCAAGGCTTTTTGTAAATGGTAGGTCACACCAGCTTATAACATTTATGAAAAACATCAGCAATATATTTTTTCCCTGCACTGTATACATTTTTTCCAAAACTTGTAGACAAATTTTGCAGAATTCTGCAATATATTTCACTGAAACTCATCATGAAATTATATTCTCACACTGCATCCTTTCGACCACTGGTGCACTGAAAATGTGTCACATAGCATAGTACAATTTAAGGCTAGCACTGACTTGTTTAAAAAATTGAACAAAATGTCTCCAGATAATTATTTATTCACTTGTTTGGCAAAATGGTAAGATAACTTAGAGTAACAATGGACAATTGATGAATGAATGGAAACATGAAGGAGTGACACCCATTTCTTTAGAAACTACCACTCTACCACTTATTTTACCAGTTGATAAACAGGAAGAAACTTAAGAGAAGCTAAAGAGCATCAGAAGACTGAAACCAACATCTGTTGACAATGAGATAGGAAACAACACTTTCAATGCAAGGTATGAGAGATGGAAAGCTGTACCATAAGAAATAAAAAAACTCAATTATTGAGAAAATTGGGGATGGTGAATAGAGAAAATAAGAAATAATAGAATTATTTTAATAACAGGAGACAAAACAATCTCCTGGATGGCCTTCTGGGAGGTGGATAAATTGCAGTAGATGAGTTACAGGTGGGTGCTACTACCAAATTACTAGATGTGGGAAAATATGCAGAGTAAGTGGAAAATCAATCATAAATTAGAAGCAGAACAAGTGGAGTGGCAGAGCACAGCAAGTACATGTATCATCAGGCTGATATAAGGCACTATACATTTTTGCTGTCTCAGATGGAAAGTGGAAGTAATAAATGGATCCTACTCTACACAGGAGATCAAGACAGACCAAAGCAGGCCATGTTCAATGGCAGAACTTAAAGAGATTATATTTAATTAGTTCATAGGTTCATAGTTTCATTGATATATACTGTGCTAATGACCACAATGGTCTTTTTAAGCCTAGCCATGCATTCCAAATTATCCAACAAGTTTGATACCCAAGAGATTTTTAGGGGTATGTGTAAGCTAGGCCATGAGTGGTCAAGCATTTACAGGTAGCCTCTGTCCATTATATACATAGGGTGAATGTCTGATTTACAATGCACTGTTCCAGTTTACACTTGAATAGGACCAGAGAAGAACTCTGCTTCACATGTATGGGAAGCCTGTTTCAAAGAAATGGTATTCTCTGAGACACATACCTGTCCCTCCAACACGTCCTGTTTGTATCGCAAGAAATCCTGGATTGGGTAGTTCTGACGCTATTTGTTTTGCGATTATGCAAGAGGTCCATCATATTGGGATCCTAGGATGTCTTGTATGGCAGACATATATCATCCCTCAACAGTCTGTAGCAGACAGAGTATAGAGATAGGGCTCTGAGGCAATCTACAAAGAACATATTGTTAAAGTTGTGTATTCGTTTTGTGAGGAGCCTCTATAGAAGTTTCAGTTGTATATGTCTAGTCAGGTACATACTGAAGGGACCATTGTACTCAATGATGAGTCTGATGAAGTCTGAGTATAGTGAAACAATGACTTCTTTAGACCTAGATGCCATACCCTTGCTCATAAGTTGAGCAACATAGAATAATTTCCTTGCAACCTTAGAGACATGTTGATCAAAAGCCAGGTTACTGTCTACATATAGGTTCATAGGTTCATAGGTAGGTACTAGGCTATCTGCCCGAGGGCATTTATAAGCCTAGCCAGAGTGTGTCGGCTTTTGCTGCTCCAGTGATTAATTAACTGAGCCTCTGTCAAGCAGAGCCAATGAAGTGATCCCAGGGGTGTATTTTCTCTTACCCATCCGCTCAAGGTTTCTCTTGAAGAGTGTTAGTGAGGGGCTCTGCCTAATGTAGTTAGGAATTTTGTTCCAAAGCATGGAGAGTTTCTGTGACAGGAATCTATCCCTCCAGCATGTTCTATTTATTGTTGTGTAGAGGTTTAGCTCACTAGAGCGTGTAGCTCGCAGTGACTTGGATTTCTTTAGGAGGAGCATGTCCATCAATTCTGAGTTGGACATGGCTTTGTAAGTCAGGCAGAGATCACCTCTGAGTAAGCGATATGCCACTGAGTACAGCCAGAGTTTTTTCAGTCGGTCTGCATGTGACATATGTTTGAGGCCAGTAATCCTCTTAGTGAGGTACTTTTGTGGTCTTTCCAGCTGTTGGAAGTGTCTTGTGAGGTACATCCCAAATGGGGCATTGTACTCTATGATGGGTCTGATGAGTGACGAGTAGAGGGGCACTATAACCTCTTTATTTCTAGATGTGAACCCTTTAGTAATTAGATGGGCCACATAGAAGGATTTCCTAACTACTTTGGCAATATGATTATCAAAGGAGAGATTACTATCTACCTGGGTCCCTGGATCTCTTATTACCTCTTCTGTATTAAGGGGGCTGCCACCTATGTGGTAATTTGTGGGTGTTTTGTTTTTCGCAAATGGGATGACTATGCATTTTTTGGCATTTAGCTTGAGGCCATGACTTTGACACCAGGTGTCCATCTCATTAAGGCCCTTTTGGAGGATGTCCATGTCAGCTGAAGTGTCAATTATGGCTCTCATATATCCCCAAATCCCTGACTACTGACTCTATTCTTACAGGTGTGTTATCAATGAAGAAGTTTCCTGAGGTAGCCAGCTTCCCAAAGTGTACTATTATTCATTTCTTGGCATTGAGTTTTAAACTTTGTCCAAGTCAACATTTTTTATCTGTATTTGCCTTCCTGGAGGATATTAGTGTCTTCAGGGATTCTATGACTGCTCCCAGTTTGCGATCATCTGTAAATATGGTCATCCAGAGGTCCATGATGTTCATAGGTTCATAGGTTGGTACTAGGCTGTCGGCCCTAGGGCCTATACAAGCCTAGCCAAACAATTCCCTGGATATTTCTTCCCACAATATTTACTTCCCTTGACTTCCAAGAAGTAGATGTTAAAAAGGAGTGGACCCAGCACTTAACCCTGAAAGATTCCACTAATGACTGTGGAATCCCCTATCCTACCTTCCTGGTTCCTATCTGAGAAGCAGCTGGCAATCCAGCATGTAACATAGGGGTTTATTCCTAATTCCATAAATTTGTTTAAATTAAATAATACAGAATATATTGTTACATTCACAGCCATCTGTCATAAACTGTGTTTCAGAGCTGCTTCTCTGTCTTCTAACTTGCAACCTGTCAAACCTACCCTCACAAACCAGTGTCTGTGTGCAAATATCTAATGAATAGATGGAAAGGAGATCAGTGCATCCTGGTACAGTGCCATTCTGGTGACTACACAGAAGTTGATTTTTATTGCATAGTGCCTACAGTTACACTCCCAGGTCAAAACATGCAGTAATATCAGTACAAAACTTTCTTAATGAAAACTGCTGGTGCGTTAGTCTGCTGATAACTGCTGCTGCATTTGTCTGCTGACAGCAGCTGGTGCATTAGTCTGCTGATAACTGCTTGTGTATTGGTTGGAAAACTGCTTGTATATATTAGCATGCTAACAGCTGTTGGAGCATTTCACAACTTGCACTGCAGGACTATGCTAACAAACTGTTTGCACATTAGTCTGCAGATAACTACTGGTATTAGTCTGCTGATAGCTGCTAGTGTATTCCACAATTAACACTGCATGACTATTTTACTAACTGGTGGTACATTAGTACATTGACAATTCCTGGTACATTACTCCACTGACACATACTGCTGCTGAATTCCACAATTTGTACTGAATGGCTATAATTATCAGTTTCTAGTGAGGACTTTAACCATGAAAGGGAAACCATCCTCCCCCCAGGGGAGAGCTGAGGTGGTAAAAATCTAATTCTATCCATATCCCTGGCTGACTCCACAGAACTTGGGTCCATTTATTGAACCTGGGTCACCTGAATCACAGTTAGGACTCCTTTATCAGGTGTTACAGAGCTGGTTGCAGTATGGAATATATATTAGACCTGCAGATTTTTTTTCAGATGGAGAAATGTGGGGAAATAATTCAGATTTAGTACACATTTTGGAAATGTTACAATATTAAACATTTCTGTGAATAAATATGGAACTAAGTGTTAAAAGAGATAGCTTTGAGTGAACAATTTAGACAAACATTATATCTTTTTGAAGTAGAAATGGACCATCTACCCAAAATCCAGAGGTAGGGAATGACAGTGGTTTTGGCTATAGATAGATTCACGACTGCAAACCATTGAAAGATGATTACTGAACTCAAATACAGAGATAATGGCACTATAAAGAGATAGAGTGTGAACTAATAGTAAGAAAGAGGACAAAGAACATATATAAATCAGGGTAATAATGTCTAACATGAAAGCAGGTTATGTAGTGTATGGTCTGGGACTGTGTGGACTAGAAAGAAAGGAAAAAGGCATGCTGTGACTAAAATAATCAAAACGTACAACAGTGTAAGTAAATTTACCATAACAGTATATGTTGAAATAATCACTGTTGCAGTAGCGTTAACTATGTGGGTTAAATACTGGTGTTAAGTACTTCAGAGCTTTCATGCCAACAGAGAGAGGGTGGCTAAAGCCCTGACAAGGATGATGCTACGAAAATAAAAACAAAAGTTGTTACTCTGAGAGCAAAAACATGCATGCTATGTTCATCGTATGGATCACTACTGCAGTATACTTAACTATAATGGTAGATTACTATAGCTTAGACTAACTTGGAGGAAGAAGAATGAAGGCCCAGGAGCCCCTAGAGAATGGCCATAGGAGAGACTGTCTTAGACCTGGAGAAGGAATTTGTTTATAGTGTTTTGTAACAGTGTACACAGAATGCCAAGTTTCTGCTTCTAGAATACTTCCAGAATCCAACTCTTTCCTAAAAGCCATATCTAAAGCCAAGACCCTGGTAGAATGAGCCCTGACTATGCTTGGAATTGTCTTGTTCTGGTGGGTATAACAAAAGGTAAGTGAATGAGACAACCTCTTGGAAATATTCTGCTTTGACAACGGTTGTCATTTTTCCACAACCTTCATAAGAAATTAATAACTTATCAAAGTTCCTGAATGATTTTGTTCTGTCATGAGAGGTTCTGGTAAGAAGACAGGGAAATGGATAGTTTGGCTCAAACTAAACTTGGATACTACTTTAAGCATAAAAGAAGGGTTAGTTCTTAAGGAAACTATGTCTTCGAAGAAATGCGATAAGTTTGTAAACCATAAGAGCTTGCAACTCAGATACTCTTTTTGTAGAGGTCATAACACTGTTTTCCAAGTCAATAAACTTAAGTTAGCCTAGTCAGCTGGTTAAAATGGAACAAGAGTTAGTTTTTCTAACACAAAATTAACATCCACCTGTTTTCTAGGAGGCTTGGTATGTAACACTCATTTCAAATACCTGTCCACATTAGATTGCATTGAAAGAGGGGGGTTCCATGGGCAGACAAGCTGAAATCAGTAACAAACGAAACTTGATTGTGACCAGGGGATAGTAACTCACATAATAATGTAGAACCAAGGAAGTACTAACCCTGAAAGGTGCTTGCTCTTTTCTTGGCACCAACTAGAAAACCTTTTTCCATTTACTAATATATGATTTTCTACTAGCAGGTTTTCTTGCATCCTCTAATACCTTCCTAAAAGATATTAAGATTCTATAATCCAGGCAATCAGTTGCACTTGCTTGGGGTTAGAATGTATGAAACACCCCTTGTCTTGTTTGAAAAGGTCCAGTCTGTGAGGAAGATTGTGGTAATTGCCCTTGGCCATTTTCAACAGATTAGGGAACCACTGTTGCCTAGGCCAGAAGGTAGTCAACACAATAAGCTTTGACGAGTTCTTTTGTATCTTACAAACAGCCCTGGGTACTAGAGGAAATGATGGAAATCTATACAGGAACATTACAATCCAAGGAAAAGAAAAAGCATCTGTTTTCCAGGCCTTCTTGCATTGTGTCCTGGAATGCAATTTTGCCAACTGATTGTTGTGAGTGGAGTTGAAAAGATCTATTGGAAGTATTCTACACAGCAGGATCAGTTCTTGGAAGATTCACTGATTCAGTTTCCATTCATGAGGATTTGTCTTTGTCCTGCTCGACTTGTCTGCCACATAGTTTTGCACTGACAGTAAGTTGCCTATAGAGTGAGACTGTGCTGAAAAGTGAGATCCCAGGCTATCATGGATAGTCTTCACAAAAGGTAAGATCAAGTTCACACACCTTTTTTTATTTAAGTACCACATCACTGTGCTGCTGTCTGAAAACACTTGTAGAGGTGATGGCACCACAGATGACTGATAGAGATGAGAGTTAACTGCCAACAGGTCTTTTATGTTTATGTGTTTTAGTCTGCTTTTCTGTTCCACAGACCCTGCAATTTTATCCCCATAGACACTGCTCCTCAAGCAATATCTGAGACATCTGTTGTGACTGACTGTGCTGGAGCTGGGATGGAGAATGGGAGACTTGGATTCTAATAAATTTGGTGTCTCCTCAAAAAAATCTCCCTTTTCACAACCTCTAAAACTAGAATCTGGAATGTCTTGGGACGCTGATGTTAGGGCCATACATATTTCAGGAACCATTGGATTTTTCTCATGTAGAATCTTGCAAGAGTAATCATGAGAATCATAGAAACCATGAGTCCCAGAATCCTGAGAAATTCATTGGCTGAGACAATAGTCTTGAGTGGAAAAAGTAATAGATCTAGTTACAGATTTACTTTTTTTCCTGTGGAAGACAAGCTCTTTGAAATGAGGTGTCCAGAAGAGAACCCAGGAAAACAATTCTGTGAGGAGTCAGGCAAGACTTTTGTATGTTTTCCTGCAACCCCAGTCTGCATAGGAGATCCTTTATCCAGATGAGAGATTCCTGACACATTGAAATAGGCTCTGCAAAGATAAGCAAGTAATTAAAATTAGGAAAAATGGGAATACCTTATTTTTTCACTTTACAATTGTGTCCTGCTGTGGTTACTTTTTCCCCTTTTCCAGGAAGTATGGTCTCTCATGAACCAGTGTGATTCGATGCAACAACCTCCGCCTTGCAGGATGCCAGGATTACAGGCATATGTCACATGCCTGGTGTGTCTTTTAAATCTAAGGTCACTGGAAAACTCAAATGAGGAGTAAGAAGTGACAGACTGAAAAGGGATAACAGTTTGATCATAAACAGGTTCAGAAAGAAAAGATCCAGAAATGGTCTATGAGAATCTTCTTTTTTGTCACCAGAAACATCCTTGAGTAAAACCTTCTGCTAACTAAGGATGAGGAACCTCTTCTATCATCCCGTGAGAGAGCAGATGATGAGTGATAGGAATTTGGTCTGGAGAATGAAGCAGAATTCCTCAAAAACTACCATCTGCAACCAAGATCGATTACTTTTAGAACCCACGTGTCTGAAACTATTATTGCCAAAGAGAGAAACTGATGTTCAGACTTTCTGAAAAGATTTATCATTTGTAGTATATGAGAAGTCAGACTTATTAGGCTATCGTGTTCTGGGGGGATCTACCTTTCATTTTTTGAAATTTCCTGTTTGCTTACCAGCAGCTTGCTGAGTTTATTTATATTTTTTAGGTTGTAGGGATAGCAAACTTAACAAATTTGAGAAGGAAGTCTAGTCTAAACAACCTGAAAGATTTCTCTGTCATCACACTTTTTAAGAACGTCTGCAGAAGAAGGTCCAAAACTAATTCTTTACCCAAAGGAGAATTAAGAATTTCAGTTTTGACATATTCCGGAAAGTTTTGAGAATGCAGCCCAACAGTTCCAGTGACAGCTGTGGCATCAGTAGAATCATCAGCACACTTTAAACTGTGTGTAGCCACTTCATGCACAGAAGCAAATGAATTTCTCAAGGCAGTTTTCTCCTCAGAAAATGGAACAGAAGCTGTAATATTCTTCATGTTTTCCAAAGAGGCAAGCATAAACTTTAATACATGAGTTTGACAGTTGAGAATTCTAAAATACTACATTTTTCTCAAATCTATCAAAAGGATTCCATAACCAGGTCTTTAGCTGCAGCTGAGTATTCTAAAACAACAGCTGCATGGATCTGATCTGTAATGAGTGTGTAAAACTTATAAGACTGAGGAATATTATGTAATCTATCTGCTTTCATGAAGATAGCATGCTGTCAGGCAGGTTAAAGGCTGTGACTAAAGAATCTTCCAACGATGAAAGAGCAGGAGAAATTGGAGTAGGTTCTTGAAAACCCAGCTGTAATAAATAATACTTCTTCAGGGACAGTAAAACATCGTTATGTTCCTCCTGAAACAACTGATTCATTTTGGAAATAGTTTCAGAGAAAGACAATGCTTCAAAGGGACTGGCCAAAGCCACACTCTCCTCAGAATCTGAATCAAAAACCTGAGGAGACAAAACAGAATCTGTCTCTTCATAATCATTCTGTGGTTCCTAAATGTAAACTTTCTCAGAAAGTGAAAAATTTAATTTCCTTTTACCACAAAAAACTACACTGGGAGAGTCCAGGGCCTGAACTAAAGCCTGAGTTAAGCCCAATAAATCACTCTTGTCAAAAAAAAAAAAAAAAAGGCTGAGACAGGAAAAGAAATATGACAAAGTTTTTGCTTCTTTTTTCACAGGAATTACTGACGAAGCGGAATTGCTTTTGCCAGGAAAACCCTCCCTTAGGATAGCCATAACATTCTGGCTAGGCAGAGTGGTATTCCCTACTTCTTTTCCCAAGATTGACAAGAGTGGTTCTCCCTTGCCCACCAAGGGCACTCAGCCACAGAGGACATGTATACCCCAGTGGCTGTAGGGTCTATAGCAGAGGGAACAAAGGAAAAAGATGAATGTCTGAAGAGTCAGAAATGGCCATAGCAGAGTCACCCATCTATGGCTTATACACATTAGTAGCTTGTAGTGTGGGCAAAAGTCATTTAGCAAGTTTCTTATTTTTGTGACTGGTAGAAGGAAGAACCAATGAGTTGGTAGTTTGTTTCATATATAAGTTGAAAAACAAGCCTGATTCACTGGGAAACCTGGCAACAGTAGTTGATAAAACAAATAAGTAGTGAAAAAAATAACTTTTCCCAAAACAAACACATTAAAAGTACTTTAATTACTTAAAGTGCGGCAGGGCCCAGAAATGGCAACTAATCCAACTTTATTCACTAAAACAACCACGATTAGCATTTTGTCTGTAATAAACAAACTTCATCTGATAAGTTTGTTTATTACAGACAAAAGCACTAATCATGGTTGTTTTAGTGAATAAAGTTGGATTAGCTGCTGTTTCTCGGTCCTGCTGCTTTTTAGTGTAGATTTTACAGTTTGTGGTTGGTGTTTCTGAATTTCAATATGTTAATTACTTACTCTACCCCAAAAGAGTAAAATAACCGAACTTGGACCTTAGAAAAAGTAGTTTTAAAATTAGTTTTAATTACTTTTTTCGCACAAAAGTAAAATGTAACACTCCTGTTTAAAGGTTCATAAGTTCAAAGGTGGTTACTGAGTTATTGACCTGAAGGTCTTTATAAGCCTAGCTGTGTGTACACCGTATAATACTAGAGAAACCCAATATAAAGGATTTTACCTAAAGTTAAGATATTAGTTAGTAATAGCTGCCTATATCTATAAGGGTCATAAGTGAAATCCCTGGCAGGAATTTACAGTTTCCCTTCCAGTCATATCTGTCTATCCAGTAGGTCCTATTTATGTTGCAGGCCTGGTTAAAGACCATGGAGCGGGTGACCCGTGATCCATTTGACTTGTAGATGTGCAGCATTTCCATTAGGTTTGAATCTGAGATTGCCCTTTAGGCCAGGCAAAAGTCTCCTCTAAGTAGTCTGTATGCTTCTGAGTACAGTAACATTGACTTCAGTCTGTCAATGTACGACATGTGCAGGAGACCCTGAATTTTCTTGGTAAGAAATCTCTGAGGTCTCTCAAATTGCTGCAGGTGCCTGGTAAGGTACATACCAAAGGCAGCATTGTACTCAATTATTGGCCTGATGAGGGTCATGTACAAGAGTGTTATGACCTCCTTCTCTCTTGAGGCAATGCCTTTGCTAATAAGGTGTGCAACATAGAATGCCTTCCTTCCCACAGTAGACAGATGTGGTCAAAGTTTAGGCTACAGTCAAGTTGCATTCCTAAATCTCTCACTACTGAGTTGTTACTTAGGGTATTATTATTTATATGATAGTCTGCAGGGATATCATTTTTACTGAAGGGGATGATAATGCATTTTTTAGCATTGAGTTTAAGTCCATGGCTTTGGCACCAATCATTGATAATCATTTGTGTAAGTCCCTCTTGAAGTATATTGACATTGTTTGGGGATTCAATGATGGCACCGAATTTGCAGTCATCAACAAACTTAGTCAGCCACAGCCCCTCTGTTTTGGCCTGAACTTCTGAGAAGTATATTCCAAACAATAGGGGGCCAAGCTCTGACCCCTGTGGAACTCCACTGGTGACAGGTCTGCTGGTTGAGGTAAAGTCCCCAACTTTGACTGAGTGTGATCTCTCAGTGAGCCAGTTAGCAACCCACCTGATGACATAAAGGTTGATATTCAGCTGGGAGATTTTATTGATGATGTCCGGATGTGGGATTGTTTCAAAGCCCTTGGCTAAGTCTAAGTAGGCTGCATGCACAGATTTGCCTTCATCTATGGGTCTGGTGACATTTTCAAAGAAGTCCACCAGGTTTAGCAGGCATGACCTGCCTCTGACAAAACCAAACTGTGTCGGATCAAGGGTTTGGAGATCAGATATATCCTTATTTATAAGGTCCATGATGATTTATTCCAAGGCCTTACAGATAAGGCTGGTTAAGTTTATAGGTCTGTAGTTCCCAAGGTCTGTTGCTCTACCCCCTTTATGAAGGGGGATGATGGTTGCTGTTTTCCATTCAGCAAGGACATAACTAGTGCTCAGGTTGTGGGTGAAGAGAGTACCTAATGGAGTTGCCAACTCTTGTTTTAGACCATTTAAAATGCAACCTGGGATGTCATCTGATTCCATAAAGGCTGTGTTTTTGGCCTTGGAGAGAGCATTAAAGACTTGCTGTTTAGAGAAGCAAAGGTGGACGTGATGTAGAAGAGGGAATGCTTTATGGAATGCTTGGATGGAACAAGGGGTTACATTTTTGCCAAACCTGTTGGCTAATAGGTTTGCTATTTTCGTAGGATCAGTGTGTGTGTGATGCTATCCACAGCTAGTTCAGCACATGTCTGGGTCTTACCTTTTACGTTATGGATATAGCTGAAGAATGCCTTATGGTTATCATTAGCTATGGTTGCTAAGGATTACTAAACGTTACTGAAAGACATATGCCAGCCAATAAAAACACTTTGTCCTAGCGTAAAATAAATACTTTCACAGAAAAATTCAGTTTCTGTCATAAAAAGTAGATATGGAGGCTTTTTCCCCCCAAAGAAAAGTTATCTGCACAACAAAAGAAAGCATTAGCCAACCTGTGATCCTTGAGAGCCCATGAGAGTTCTGCTTTTCTGTGACAAGAAAGCTCTGAAAAGCTTGGCACTCAAACCTGCCTTTTGATTCAGCTCAGCTCAAGCTAACTAATGGTTTTGGGGTATGAAAGGTGTCCTAAAGCTTTGGAAGCTGGACAGCTATTATATTCTTAGCAGGATATGACCCATGTAGCTAAAACTACTGCAACAGTGGTCCATATTATGAATGCAATAGTATTTTAGGCCAGAATAAGTGCTCAAGAGAAGGAACACATAGAATATAAATGATGCACAAAATTTGTTAATCATGTATAAACATATATGAACACAATATATTAAGCACTGGTATAGTTTTAAAGGTTGCATCTTTGAGTTGTACCAGGTGTTATGCAGGTGAAGTCATGTAATTTTGATTTCAGAGAAGATGCTTTACTGAATTAGGGCTGGTTGATTATTTCAGTTTTCACTCTTTTTAGTATTTGATTTTTATTAATACTATTAGTATTTCATAGAATAGCATTTCCTCCAGGATTCCTGCGTAAGTGGGCCCAATCCAATATTGTCTAACCTTGTTATCAAAGCATATAAATAAAATAAGTAAATGTCCTGCACTGGTTGTTTTATCCATCCATCCATCCACAACTCTTTTTCCTATTTTTGCACAATGGGTTGGGGTGTCACTTCAACAGTGGCAGTCATCTAGAGGCAAGGTATACACAGCTGGGTGGCAATATGTCTACAAAAATAAATGTATGATTTTTTTTTAAAAAAACAGCGTCCTCTGTTTGGCCTAGGGTTCTGAACAGTTTGCCAGGTTACTAAGTGAAGAAATAGATAAAGGAGTTTAGCAGTCATGGAAGATGTGGAGGCATAGTGTGTACAAAAATAATATTATCATAAATATTCAATCAATAGCGGTAGAAATGACAAAGCAAAATGTCGTAACATCTACCATAACTTTAAATAGTTCAGCACCTTCATGGATAATGTTGAGGATGTGAGCGCATATACATACCAGAGGGGTTTAGAACTCATTCACTTACCTATGTACTTATTTATATATTTGCTAGTTTGTTTATTATTAAAAGCCATAGACAAAGAAAATTTGCCATTACAAGTTGCACAATATAAATGTAATTTCTATATAATGAGTATGCACATGGGTACATACAGGGAATACCATGACAAAGATGAAAACAGGTATGTGTCGACAGTAATTAAGCAATAGTTAAAGAACTTAGTATACACAATATTTACACAGTGAAATGTGTATTTTGATGGCTGATACATCATTAATGATACATGAAAAAGCAAATAGAAGAGCAGCAATGTGGTAGCCTTTCTATACATAAAATACAGATGCAGAGTCATGATGTGTGCACATACAAAGAGCAGCAAATTCATCGAGTTAAACTTGGCATGCTACGTGGTGAATGCCAGCAGACTCCAAGTACACAGCATGTGCAGTGACAGTGGTGTAGGGAGACAGGATACATACTAGAGAAAAAGATAGCTGTTATTCCAGTATTTGAGAAAATACTACGTGCTGAGATTATATAATATATTATTATAGTATATCAACTGACTCACTGCATGGTTTCAGAGATGGCCACAATGCTCTTACTGCAATATATCCTGCAACTGACCCAATTTACACCAATGTGGAAAACAATGCAGAGCTTTGTGTAGATCTTAAAAGTGTATTTGTCACCATATTGTCAATCACAAATTATTTTCCCACAAACTAAATTTGCTAAGTGTTAATGAAAATGTCTTAAAATAGTTTCATAACCACTTGACTAACAGAACTTTCAGACTAGTGTTCGGCAACTAATATTCCACATCTGAAACTTGAACACAAGGTGTTTGTCAAGGCTGCATATTCACACCAATTCCTTTTACCATCTTGATAAATGACCAGCACACAATCACTATCATTATTAACACTTATGCTGCTGATATTTTTATCCTATGGTCAGTTTACAAACTTCAGATGATGCAATCTCAATTACAAGTTGACCTATATTGGCAAACAAAACACTAAGAAAATGCTCTACATACTTTTCAGGACTATTAAAAATAAAAGCCATCATAAAATATCACTATCCATAACCCACCTGGAGAAATAATTCAAACGGTTCCAAAATACAAAAGTGGGCCTATTGTTAGATGTTGCACTCTCCTTCAAAGAAATTCAGGTAGTGGTCAACAAAATAAGAAGCAAATTAAGTATTCTGCTGAGTCCACTTATCTTAATCTTGGCTGTTGAATGTCAATTGTAAGGAATATATTAATACCAAAACTACGAAATGCCCTTCTAATCCTAGTTCTCAACTTCATTCAAAATACTCAGCTAATACAAATCATTATTAACAAAATCCATAAATTCTCAAATGCAGCAACCAATAAAGAGCATCACTTTATTACCCTTTAAAATTCTAACTGGCGACATTTTACAGACATGCCATCTTCCTTCTCTCTTCCTTAACCATCAAACTCATTTTTAACATTTGCTTTCCAACCATTAAACAAAAGATAACCATCAGAAATTCTCTCAATGACCTTAGAAATAACGCCAGTGTTTAATCCTGGAAGACCCTGATTTGTTAAAGCAATAATAGAAAAACAAGCTTCAGAAAAGTCATTCCAGTCATCTGGAATCATCTTCCAAGATACATTAGAAATGAATTCAGTACTACTTTCAGAATACATTTGAAGGTTTATTTAAAAATATCTTCAAATACTACAAATATTTCATTGCTGAGTGGTAATCAAACTCTAACAGACTTAGTATTCTAACTTCTACAAGCATTAACTTCGAGTGAAGATTTCTAATTCAACTCTTTTATTTTCTTAAACAACTTAGCCCTTCTACACTTCTCACGCTAATTCCTTTTATTATTCTAGCACGTCCCCTACCCAGGTCTACTATGAATAATCATGAGTAGTTTACTCAACATGTAATTATTCATATCAAGAAAAACTACATATTGGAAAGTTGACAATAACATCCCCATGGTGGCAAAAATATCCAGCCCCCCCTCCCCCTTGTGTGAGGCTATATACAATCCCCAGGATCACACAAACATGGAAAAGATGGAGAAAGTGAGGAAAACATAGCACTCACCTTCCAGTTCTTCTCTAAGTTTAATTCCCATGATAAGACACCATCTAGCTTTTAAAAGAAACATTTTTCAGAGCAGTCTCCTTTCCCTCTGTCACGCACTCCTGCTTATCATCCTTGCTATGCACATTCCATGCTACTTTTCTTAATGTAACACCATCAAGTCTACTCTAAAATGTACTTAATTGTGTTTTCATACAATACATGGTAATCAACTATTTTCCTTGTATATGAATAGACAGTTTTCTTGTATTGTGTTACAATGTTATAAATACATATATTTTATATTACCGAATCTTTCTGTATACTATGCTAACTCTTGTTATATACAGTTTTCTGCCCCTTGGCCCAGAAAGCTGTATATGGACTAGCCCAGCACACTTATTTATTTATTTGTTTGTTTGTTTTTTTTTTGTGTGTTTCATCAGGCAACAGGCATTGTCCCTTTCAGCAGAGGCCCAGGGAGAAAAGCTCTAAGTAAAATACACATGCTAAAGGTACAAAAAAACATATGGGCAAGATTATAATGACTTTAATCAATTTTAAAGGAATGAATGCATAGGAAAATATAAACAGAGTTTTATAAAAAAACAACAATGGATATCAATAGATAATATTTTTGTAGGTCTCCCTGTGCCACTATCTGGGTTCATCATATGCTCCAATTTGCTCTGATATGTCAAAAGATGTTGCATAGTTGAATTGGTGATCCTTTAAGTTGTTTTTAGATGTGAATGCAGAGTGAGTGTGTCTGACTATGTGATGGTAGCATCCTTCTTAAGTTCTATAAACTCCTGCAACCACTTCTTCATAGCTTCTGCTTCTTTTAGGTCCCTCCCATCTTTATGTTAATCATGATAATTTTTACTTGTGAGATTCCCCTTAACATTGCAAGTCTTCTTGAATAGATTTTTACAATTGTACTATCCTCTTCTAATACTTCATGTTTTTTAATTTCATCTTGCTATTCTCTGAACTGTATATTTGGATTGACTTATTTTGTGTATCTCTATTGCTTTTTGATCTCTTTGGCCACTTCTAAAGCCTCTTTTCCCTTTCCTTTATTGTGAATATTTTTGTTTCCACCTCCTGGACAAAACATCAAACTTGTAACCAAAGTTATTCCAGCATTCTATCCACCAGATCTAATTCTTAAATTGATTCTTTAACTCCACTAGATATTCATATGGAATATTGTTGATCTCCTATCTAGTTGTTCTGGGGACTTTTCCTGTTTTTTTAATTTAATTCTAAACTTTGCAATAAGAAGCTGATGGCCTGTGCCTCAGTCAACTCCAGCACTTGTTTTTTGCTGTCTGCACAGAGCTCTTTCATCTCTGACTGCAAAGTAGATAAAGATTGTTTCTACATGACTGCTTGTTAAGTGAAGATCATTCACAAATATGTTGAATAAGACAGTGCCTAGAATGGAGCTCTAGGAGACTTTGCTTGTTAAGTGAAGATCATTCACAAATATGTTGAATAAGAGTGCCTAGAATGGAGCTCTAGAGGACCTTTGCTACAAATGGTATGGCCATAGCTTTTTTTAGTTGTATTACTGTATAGAATGTATACTTAATTCATTTTTTGTATTGCACTTTCATCTGTTATTGTTTAACTCAGGTTTATATAGCATGTCTGATATATTTTTTTCTTTTATTTCTCTATTTGCTGTGTTTTACTACTGTTATCATACATGAGTCTACCACTGGCATACACTATTATGGAGAAGGGGAAATAGGCACATCTCTGTCTAGAAAACTATTCCCTTTAAATTATACTTGAAGAAAAATGACAATAATTATAACACGGGATCATAGGAATCTTGACAACACCCACCCTGATGATATGCAGCTTCTTTCTAGGGGAAAAGTGAGTTGGTCTGCAATGAATTTTAGAAGTTCGTCCTATCATCAAGGTTCATCCTGAAGGAAGTGAGGACATCACTTTGCTTTATGTACAAGAAATATTTATACAGACAAGGGATAAATGCTGAGTAATAAAACCATACATAAAGCTGTCTCTTAAACTGTTGAAAGACATTGCTTGCTGTGACCAGTGATTTATCATGACAGAGTTCTACTAGTCTATATTTTGTCTTCATTTTCTAAACCAACACTAGACTTGCCTGTTATTCCAGTTGTACATTGACTACCAACTGTAGTACTCCTCTTAATGTTATAGTATTTGCTAAATTACTCACCCAGAAGTTGTAGTACTGAGCATAAGTAATGGTGGAAAGAATAAGACCAGCTGTAAATGTAACACTTAAGATGTACAATTATACTAAAATGTTGTTTGGGATGACATAAAAAGGTCTTTCCAGATATTTGGACTGCAGGCTAGTGATTACCTTCCCTAACAGGAATTGATATAAAAATATAGTCAAAGGGAAAGTGATGGGGGAAATCTACATGAAAGACCTGTACTGTTTGAGTTTTTATTGAATATAGAACAGAAGCTTCTGTTAAAAATGGATAATCAGCAGTGCATATAAAATATTGCATGATCACTATAGGAATCAATCAGAAGAGGTCAGAAAAAATTGGGAAGAGAGGTTAGATATATAATTCACAAAGAAACAATGAGAGGACATATGTATGGCTCCCAAATATGCAACAAAGTCAAAGACATTTTTGGATTCTTGCCTGGAAGTGTTTGTATACATACATTTGTACCCCAAGCAGACTCCAAAGATTTTTTTTCTCAGGTAAATGGCAAGATTGGAGGTATGATGGTGAAAAGGTGGTAACTGGGAATATTTGGGAGTGTAATGAGTTGAAAGTCTTTAAAAACTCCCTACAGAGTACACTCAAGCTCACTCTGCTCCCCTACCCTACCCCATTCCCTCCCACCTCCACTACCATTAGCTTTATACATCACACATGTCCATACCCCTCCCACACCTCCTCTTTATCCAATCCTAACACTCCCACCCACATCTTATACTTTCCTCCATCACATATTTCCATCTCCCTTTAATCCCTTCCCATCTACATTGTCCTAATTACCTTCAACATTATACCTCAATTCTGCACATTTATCTCTATCCCAAAACCCCACCAATAGTATCCTCATCTACCTCCATCATAACCCTTACCACTACAAATCCCTAACTTTTCACCACTCATGCCTCACACACATATTATGCTCCTCCTCTACATCTTACCTATCCTACTATTATATTTCTCATTTCTTACATCCTATCATACTAATATCAACCACTTCATACAGCTCCTACATCTGCTTATCCTCTACTCCACAAGGACCCCCTCCCTCCCTTCCTAATTGCCCCCTCTCTTTTCAATTCATCCTATACTCAACTCAAACCCAAAATACTCACTCTTTCAACTACTTCACTTAAACATAAATACAAGATTTATAGTTATTATTTTTACTCTACAAAACCAAACCCTTACCCAAACACTCTCCTAGGTGGAAACATCCACCCCATCCCTGGCTCATCCATCCAAACTACCACTAAATCCAACCTGACTAAATACCTCTCTATCTTTGCAATTAACATCCAAAGTCTACCTAACAAAATTAGAGAGCTACATTCAAGGATTACACACTACTCCCCTTATATATGAAACTTGTTAAAACCACACATCTCTGATACTGAAATATTACCCCCTCACTACAATATCTACCATCTAGATAGAGCCATCAAAAAAGGTGGAAGAGTTGCAATAATGTACTCTGAGCACCTCAACCTATCCCGCCTGCCCCTACTTCTGCCTAACTTTCACCCTGCTGAAGTACTTCTTCTTAACTGGCTCCTCAACCCTCACAAAAAAATTGCCATTGCAGCTATTTACATACCACCTGGAAACAACATTCCCATCCTTGAATCTGTTCTATCCTGGATCACTCTGCACATCTCCTGTGAGACCATACTACTCGATGACATTAATATTGACTGGCAAATACTATCTACTGCCTCTTCTTCCTTGCATATAAACCTACATGGCTTCCACCAACTTATCTCTACTCCTACTCATTACAATAACAAGAACTCTAACTACTCCACCTTAGACTGGATTCTTACTTCTGACTCTACTCTTATGTTGAAAGACACTCCACTCAACCACCCAAATCTCACCTATTTAGAGAATGCCACAACCTTTCTTCCTTTAACACTGAAACCTTTAATGATAAGCTCACCGCAATCAACTGGAGCCACCTGAAATATCTTCACCTCAATGATGCAGTTCTACAATTTAATCACATTTTTCTTGACATCCTTGACTCTATAGCCCCCCCCCCCAAGAAAAGTTAGAATTAAAACAACTTGCTCTCCTTGGCTCTCTAAAAATACCCACACCCTCATGAAGGAGAAGGACAAGTATTGCAAACTATGGCTAAAAACTAAAACTACAACATTCTCCAAAAATGCAAAGAACTCCGAAACCTTTAAAAAAAAACAAATCAATAAAGATAAGAAAAACTTCTATCATGATGACCAATTTATTTTATTTATTTTTTTTTATTTTACATTTGTTAACAGGGATGGTCCGACTGGACGAGGTTCATTTACAGTGGAGGCCTGGGGAGAAAAGCTAAACTTTATTAATACAACAGACAATGATAATAGTACATAATGTAAAGTAAAGACTTAGTTATTGAGCAGTATTGTGTGCATAATAGAACAGTACGCAAAGAAAGATCATATCAGCAATATATACATGTGAACATTAAGTTAGTCATCAAAATATACAGACAGAGATCACAACAACATTTCCAAATGTCAAGGGATACCATTTGTTACTTCAATTTTTACCATGGGTCTGATAATTGAGAGAAGAGAGAAAGATGGTGGTAGCATAAACTAGGATTAAGTAACACATGGACATAGCCAAGAGCAAATAAGATGAGCCTTAAGGGAGTTTTTGAATTGTTTAGTATTAGGTGCAGAAGTCACAGACAGAGGGAGATTATTCCAACTTTGTTCTATACTGTGAGAAAATAGAGCTTTTCTCACAGTATTAAGTAGAGCAATTTACCCATAAGACTAACCCAAAAAAGTTCTGGCACTCCATCAACAAAATTTTACACCCTGGTGAACCTACCACCCCCCAATCCCTTTCCTAACAATAGTCCCCTAGAAACAGCCACCTTACTTAATACCCACTTTATTAAATCTATTCAAAAACTAACCCAAACTTGTCAAAGTCAACCCCCCCCTTACCACACATACTACTACCAGACCAAACCTTTCTCTCTTCACCCCATGTCCACTGCTTACATAAAGTCCCTTCTATTAAAACTAAAACCATGCTTTCCCTCTACAGACAACTTCCCTCCCCTCTTTCTCAGTCTCACAGCCCACTCTATTGCCTATCCTGTCTCTATCCTTATAAACCAATCTATCCAAGAAGCCACCATCCCTGATATTTGGAAAACTTTTTATACCATACCTCTCCATAAACAAGGTAACACAGACCCATTGCTATTCTCTGTCCACTCTCCAAAATCCTTTAAAAATGTATTCATAACTAGCTTCTTAAATACCTAATTGATGGAAGAATTCTGACCCCTTCTCAATATGGCTTCAGGCCTAACCATAGCACCTCTACTGTCCTCCTGTCCTTCACACAGACTGTTGCTGAAGCCAGGGACAAGAATCTACTTGTATATTCTCTTTTCCTCAATCTCTCTAAAACTTTCAGTACTGTCTCTCATTCCAAGCTAATTGCTAATTTAACTGATCTTAACTTCACCCTCTCTACTATTCAGTGGTTCTCAAGCTACCTCTCAAACAGGCTGCAGTCCATGCAATTGCAATCCACCTGTTCCCCTTTCTACCTCTCCAGACTAGCATCCCTCATGGATCTATCCTTGGTCCTCTCCTCTTCAATATCTTCACTAATAAACTCTTCTCTTCCTGCACCCCCTCCTCCCTCATACAATATACTGATGACTCCACCCTCATCTCTTTCTCTGACATCTCTAACCTTCTTTCCATTATCCAAAACACCTTCTCATCTGTAGACAAATGGCTAACTGACCATCAAGTCATACTAAACCCAAAAAAGACTAAGCTCCTTCTATTCCTTCCCAAATCTCTTTCCCATCACAAATCTACCTTTGCCATCTCTTCCCTTGATAACACCCTGATCAAAGCAGAACCACACACTAACCTTCTTGGTACTATAATATATGACCAGCTAAAATTCGACATCCATATACAACACTGCATCAAGAAACCTAACCAGAAACTATGTCTCCTCTATAGAAATAGAAAATTCCTAGTTCCTAACTCCAAGTTCACTCTTGCTAAGACCTTCCTCCTTCCATCCCTTCTCTCTGCCTCCCCAATCCTTACCCATCTCCAGTCATCCCTACTATCCAAGGACAAACTATGTAAAACCACAACTCCAAACTTGAACAAACCTATCACAACATAGTCAAATTCACCTGTGGCCAACCATGCAAATCACATCATTGCCTTGCCCTAAATAAACTTCATTGGCTTGAATTCTCCCAGTTCCTTCTTTTACAGCTGCAACTCACACACTCCTTGCTAAATAAACCCTTAGCCTGCCCCTGTTTTTCTTCCTTAGTATCCCTTAGTATCCCTTTTTATTCCAACTCATTCTCTTTGGAGCTCTGACCAGTACCTTCTAGACATAAATAAACCTAATAGAAATATTGGCAAACTCCTCTACAAAACTCAGTATCCCAAGCTTGGAACAGGCTTTCTCCTAACATCTGCAGCATCAACCATACCAGCATCTTCAAATCAGAAATCAAAAACTTCCTGAACTCAAAATCCTGCCCTTGTCATAATCCCTCTTAATTGACATTGCATTCTACTCCAACCTCTCCTCTACTTCCACCTCTCTTCTATTTTCCCTGAATACATTTTGTCCATATTTCTTCCTGCCTAGTTTATACAAAACTCACTTTCTCATCCTTTAACACCGACCCTCTGTACTTAGCTAGCCATCACTCTGTGTGCAAAAATATTCCATATTGTTTTTATACTCCCTGATAAATATTTGCATTTTTTTACTGTATATGCTTTCTCTCATGGTGCAATATGCTGTCTTTTCTCTACTGATGGGTTATCTACTATATGTTATTTTAACAATGCATGTTATCATATTTTTTGTATTTTTTTATGCATTATCTTTTGTTCATAGGTTCATGGGTAAGTACTAGGCTATCTGCCCGAGGGCATCTATAAGCCTAGCCAGAATGTGTTGGCTTTCACTGCCTCCTTAAATTAGATCCCTGTGCCTTGGTCCAGCAGAGCCATTAGTTCCCTGTGGCTCTGCCCAGCAGAGCCACTTCAGTGATCCCCGGGGTAAATTTTCTGTTTCCCATCCACTCATCAAGGTTTCTCTTGAAGACTGTTAGTGAGGGGCTCTGCCTAATGTAGATTGGAATTCTGTTCCAATGCATGGGGAGTCTCCGGTACAGGAATCTATCCCTCCAGCACATCCTATTTATCATTGTGGTGAGGTTTAGATCCCTAGAGCATGTGGCTCTTGGGGATTTGTTTTTTTTAGGTGGAGCATGTCCATCAATTCTGGGTTGGATATGGCCTTGTATGTCAGGCAGAGATCACCTCTGAGTATGCAGTATGCAACCAAGTACAGCTGGAGTTTCTTCAGTCGAGCTGCATAGGGCATATGTTTGAGGCCAGTAATCCTCTTGATGAGGTACTTCTGTGGCCTTTCCAGCTGTTGCAGGTGTCTTGTAAGGTACATGCCAAATGGGGCATTGTACTCTATGATGGATCTGATGAGTGATGAGTAGAGGGGCACAATAACCTCTTTTGTTCTAGATGTGAACCCTTTTGTAATTAGGCGGGCCACATAGAAGGATTTTCTAACCACTTTGGCAATATGATTATCAAAAGAGAGATTACTATCTACTTGGGTCCCCAGATCCTTTATTACATTTTCTGTATTTAGGGGACTACCACCTATGTGGTAGTTCACGGGGACTTTGTTTTTTCCAAAGGGGACGACTATGCACTTTTTGGCATTTAGCTTGAGGCCATGATTTTGACACCAGGTATCCGTCTCAGTGAGACCCTTCTGGAGGATGTCTGTATCAGCTGGAGAGTCAATTATGGCCCCCAGTTTGGAGTCATCTGCGAACTTGGTCAGCCATAGTCCTCCTGTGCTTGTCTGTACCTCTGAAAAGTATATATCAAACAGAAGGGGTCCCAGGACTGAGCCCTGGGGGATGCCACTTGTAACTGGTTTAGAGTCGGACCTAGAGCCTGCAACTCTCACCATGTCGGTCCTATCCATAAGCCGATTGGCAACCCATCTTGTGACGTAGGGGTTTATGTTCAGGCTGGTGAGCTTGTCTATAATACTAGAATGGGGAATGGTGTCAAAAGCCTTTGCGAGGTCTAAGTAGGCTGTGTGGACCTCCTTTGCCTCATCTAAAGCCTTAGTAACTGTCTCAAAGAAGTCCACCAGGTTTAGGAGGCATGATCTGCCCTTAACAAAGCCAAACTGGGTAGGGTCCAATGTTTGAAGGTTCCCAATGTCTCTGTTAATGAAATCAATGATGATGCATTCCATAGCCTTGCAGACTAGGCTAGTCAGGCTTATAGAGTGATAGTTCCCGGGGTCTGTTGTGGCTCCACCTTTGTGGAGCGGGATAACTGTTGCTGTGTGCCACTCTATGGGTACGTAGCCTGTAGAGGGGCTGAGTTTGAACAGTGTGTTTAGGTGAGGGGTTAGTTCATTTTGGAGCTCATGTAAGACACAGCCTGGGACACCGTCTGGTCCCATTGAAGCTGTATTTTTGGCTTTGGATAGGGCTGTTTTAACCTGTGTGTCAGTGATTGCCAGGGCACTACATTATTCTGGTATGGTTATGGGCCCTTTAGGGAGTGAGGGGGGGGGTGAAGTTTGCACTAAACCTGTCTGCCAGAATGTTGGCAATATCAGTCAGTTCAGTGTATTTTGTGCCATTCTGCACTAACTCAGAGCAGATCTGAGAGTTTCCACTTAGGTTCTTGACATAGCTAAAGAATGCTTTGTGGTTATCTTTGGAGTCCTTAGCAATATTTCTTTCAAAGCTAGCCTTGGATGATTTTATGAGGGATCATAGTTTCTTGCTGATACTGATCAGAGATGTCTTTTCTTCTTGGGATTTTACTCTTTTCTGCACTAGTTTCCTCCTTCTATTGTATAGCTTGTTTATGGCAGGGGTCCACCAGACTGGTTTCCTTTTCTTGGAGAAGTGAGTCTTGATTTTGCTTGGGATAGCACGATCCATGCAATCTTGCAGGTGCTCATAGAGTGCCTTTGTAAGGGATTCAGCAGCTTGGACAGCATTGTCCTTTAGCATGGGGGCCATGAACCTTTCCACCTCGGTCTTAAGTGACGTGAAGTTTGCTTTTGAAAAGTTTTTCATGGTGGTTTCCTTGGTTGGGGGTGGGGGCAGAATGTGGATATCTAGAGTGATTAGTCTATGGTCTGATTTAACCAACGAGGGTCTGACCTCCGGTGTAGAACACCAGTCGTCCATGTTGGTGATGACCAGGTCCAATATGTTGTCACCTCTGGTGGGGGTGTTGACCAGTTGATCCAGGGCATTTGAGTTTATAAATTCTAGGAAGCGTTGGGCAAGGGAGTTAGTACTTGTGTAGTTCTCCAAGTTAATGTTTGGGCAACTGAAATCACCCAATATTAGGGCTTTTGGTAGGACCTTCATATTTTCAAGTGTCTCCAGAAATGCGGAATGGAGGTCCTGGACCATGGTGGGTGATCTGTAGCAAGCTACAATTTGAATTGCAGTTTTGCCCATTGTTAGCTGCACACGGATGATCTCTGAGGCATTGTGCTGTGCCAATAACCTGGAGGTGTGGGTATCCTTGATGAATATGGATACACCCCCACCTTTTGTGTTTTGGTCCAGGTTCTGTTGCCAAAAAGTATGGTATGAGTTATAGCCTGGTAGTGCTGGGGTGCTCTCTGGAGCCTTAAACCCAGTTTATCTTACTGCACAGATATCAATGTTCTCTGTACTGAGGAGTGCCTCAACTGCATGCATTTTGAGGTTTAGACTTCTGGCATTGAATAGCATTACCCTCAGTTTTTGGTTACTTGTGCTATTTACGGTGGTGGGTTTGTCTTTTGAGCCTTGCCTAAAAAAAGCATTATGGGGGTGGCAAAAGCCTTGGCTAGTATTCAAAAGCCTAAGGATGACAGGTGCAAGCCATCTCTTGCGAAGCAACGTGGCTTATCGAGCATGTCATCCCAGGTGGACAGATACTAGATCCCCTTTGAATGACACCAGAAACTTAGCCAATTGTTGAAATTGATCACTTTTTCTTTATACTGTGGCATCGTTCCTGGTGAGGGCAGGATACTACTCAGGGTCAGGGTCATACTGGCATGGGCTACATGATCAGAGAGCTCTTCTATGTCTCTTTTCATGTAGTCCAGGGAGGTATGTCTCAGGTCATTCACACCAACATGGACAATGACAGAGTCGTATTTGTACTTGTTCTGGAGTGACCTGAGTGCTTGTGTTATGTGGCAGATCCTGGCACCTGACAGGCAGCTAACTGTAACTTTCTCCTTGTCCAGTCTAGTTAGTGGGACATCAGTGTGCCTGACTATAGAGTCACCTATTACTAGTGTATTGGGTATGTTATTTTGCCTTAATGGCTGTGATTGCGTGGCACACTGATTATGTGAAGTATGTATTTCGTGGTTTGTAATGGGGTGTGGAGGTTGCTTGGGTGTCTGCTTTGGAGGTCTCTGTTGCTTTTGTAGATTTTTATTTAGAGCCTTAGAGTATGTTTTTGTGTATTTATGTGTGTGATTTGCCGGTGTTGGTTTAGTAGGTCTATGTGAGACTGGTGGTGTGTTGCAAGTATTTTCCTTCTTCTCTTGACTGTCACTTCCAGTCTTGGGTTGAGAGAGCTTTGCCTCCAGTTTGGCTGTATAATTGCATCTCTTGCATATATTAGTGCTTGGTGGTAGGAGGAGAGGGTTGTCTGTGTACATGAGGTAGTTGTAACATTGCCTCAAAATGCCCAGATTCACCAGTTGGACTGGAGAGTACACCTGAAACTGCCCTTTGGACATGCCTGAATAGGTAAAGTGAGCTGTTTTACTGATTAGCTGGTAGGAACGAATAGAGAGCCTTGTCCTTCTGGACAGTATAGGGGGTCTAGTGCTAGGTTTAATAAGTGCTTGCTATGAGTTTTGAGCAAGTGCTGGGCTGTGACATGAATGGTTTGAGTGCTTAAGCTGAACGTTTGTCTAGTTCCAAGGGAAAAATTGAAGAGCAGACTTTGTGGAGCCGGGACAAAACTACGCAAATGCGGTTTTTATAGCAGGGAAAGGAAAGAGATAGAAATTAGCCCAAAATGGCCAATAAACTACTAACTTCTGGGATACAGCAAACAAGGCGTACAAATTTTAGAAAGAAACAGATCAAATAAGCAGTCACAATAAACCTTTAACTGGAAATTTCCAGCTCAGAAGGGCAGAATCTAGCCTTTCCTTCCACAAGAGTGCAGACTACAAGCCTTCTTAATGTAAAATAACTGGCCTAAGTGCTTAAACCAGAACTAATGTGCTTTTAGAAAAACAGACACTGAGCCTTCAATCAGCAATTCCCAACTTAGAAGGATGTAAGCTACCTGTCCTGCCACAACAATGCAATCCACAAACCTTAATGTAAAACGACTGGTTTGAAGCCCAAGTGCTTAAACCAAAAGGCTTACAATAACAGTTACAATTTAATCAGGCTACTACCATAACTGCAGCAGAATAATACAATTGAGTACTTTTAAGAAGAAGCGCAAGCAAAATAAGGTAATAAAGTGGGAAGAAACACAATTACAGTAAAAGCAGATGAATAAAGTGCAATTTTTTTATATATAACAATAGAAAACGAGCAAACTGATTTAAACAAATTACCCAATTAACGAGTAAAAAAACTCAAAACTGAGCCATGTTCCAGCAGTCATCAATCTGACAAGTTCTAACTGCACACTCCTACCATTAGGGTGCAGGGGAACCTTCTCCAAAAAAGATGGTCTGGATTGGTGCTCAAGTTATACAAACAAAGCTAGATTCAGCAGGCCTGAATCTAGTCTATGCTACAGTAGACAAGGTGCACCAATATCAGAAAAACAGTTCAAATGAGCAGACACAGTAAGCCTTTAACCAGAAATTCTCAGCTCAAATGGTAGAATCTAGCCTCTCCTCCCACAAGAGTGCAGACCTCAAACCTTCTTTATGTAAAATAACTAGCCTGGAGCCCAAGTGCTTACACCAGAACTAATACAATTTTAGAATAACAGACACTGAGCCTTCAATTAGCAATTCCCAACTTAGAAGGATGTAAGTTACCTGTCTTGCCACAACAGTGCAGACCACAAACCTTCTTAATGTAAAACAACCGGTCTGAAGCCCAAGTGCAATTACCAAAAGACTTAGAATAACAGTTACAATTTAATCAGGCTACTACCAAGCAGTAATAAATGCAGCAGAATAAACACAATTGAGTACTTTTAAGAAGAGGCAAGAGCAAAATAAGGTAATAAAGTAGGAAGAAACACAACTATAGTAAAAGCAGAGAAAGTGCAAATTGTTTTTTTTTTTCTCTCTCTTTTTTTTTTTTTTTTTTTTTTTTTTTTTATATAACAAGAGAAAACAAGCAAACTGATTTGAACAAATTACCCAATTAACCGGTAAAAAAACTCAGAACTGAGCCCTGTTCCAGCAGTCTTCAATCAGACAAGTTCAGGGCCTAAGTGGTTATACCTACTCAAATGTTTTCTCTGTATTAGGCAGGATGAGCTAATGAGACTAGACTAGGATAGAGCTGGGATAGGGCTGAACAGATGGGAATGGTAGGAGTGTCTGAAATCAAAATATGATCTCACTGTACTCGGTTGAGTGAGCAAATGAGATGGGCCCAGGAGGAGTGTTCAAACACAAATTTACAGGAGGGGTGGTCAGTTCCAAAGCCACCAAGATTAATACCACAACAAGAACAGGGAGGGTGGGTGAGAAAAGTTAACTGCAGACAGGGAGAGAACAGACAAAGAGCGCACAATTTTCAATAAACAAATAAATAAATAGATAAATGCAGTACTATTTTTAACACAATATTCAATGAAACAATAAGAAAAAATAAAATTCAGTACTATCTTATAACACTAAGTCTGTACTTATCTTAGCTTGTAATAAATTGATGTAGGGTATGCAAAAGCTAACCAAACAGCTCCAGTATGCAAGTATTCAGCAGAAATAATTTCAGAGATAAGGGACTAAGACATTAAGGCACAGAGAATCTCTCTAGGCTAAGACTTCTACACCGAATAACAATGAAGTGAGAATAATAAACTAACTGCAGACACGGAGAGAACAGAGAAAGAGATCATAATTTTCAGTAAACAAATAAATAAGCAGATAAGTGCAGTACTATTTTTAACACAATATTCATTGAAACTTCTTCTTTTTTCTTTCAGCTTTTCCCGGTTAGGGGTCACCACAGTGGATCACCTGTTTCCATTTCTTCCTGTCCTCTGCATCTTGCTCTGTCACACCAACCACCTGCATGTCCTCTCTAACCAGATCCATAAACCGTATCTTAGGCCTTCCTCTTTTCCTCTTACCTGGCAGCTTCATCCTTAGCATCCTTTTCCCAATATACCCAGCATCCCTACTCAGCACATGTCCAAACCAATGCAATCTCACCTCTCTGGCTTTGTCTCCAAATGGTCCAACTTGGGCTGACCCTCTAATATACTTATTCCTAATCCTGTCTACCCGCATCACACCCAGTGCAAATTTTAACATCTTTAACTCTGCCACATCCAGCTCTGACTCCTGCTTTTTTGTCAGTGCCACTGTCTCCAACCCATATAACATAGCTGGTCTCACTACTCTTTTGTAGACCTTCCCTTTCACTCTTACTGGTACTCGTCTGTCACAAATCACTCCTGACACTCTTCTCCACCCACTCCATCCTGCCTGTACTCTCTTCTTCACCTCTCTTTCACACATGCGAATTACTCTAAACTGTTGATCCCAAGTATTTAAACTCATCCACCTTCGCCAAGTCTACTCCCTGCATCCTCACCATTCCTCTATCCTTCCTTTTATTCACACACATATATTCCATCTTAGTCCTGCTGACCTTCATTCCTCTCCTCTCTAGAGCATATCTCCATCTCTCCAGGGTCTCCTCCACCTGTTCCCTACTCTCACTACAGATCACAATGTCATCTGCAAACATCATAGTTCACGGAGACTCCTGTCTGATCTTGTCTGTCAACCTGTCCATCACCACTGCAAATAAGAAAGTTCTCAGAGCTGATCCTTGATGTAATCCCACCTAAACCTTTAATACATCTGTCACTCCCACTCCAGATCTTACCGCTATCACACTACCCTTGTACATATCCTGTACCACTCTTACATACTTCTCTGCCACTCCCGACTTCCTCATACAATACCACAACTCCTCTCTAGGCACCCTGTCATATGCTTTCTCTAAGTCCACAAAGACACAATGCAACGCCTTCTGACCTTCTCTGTACTTCTCCATCAACACTCTCAGAGCAAACATCGCATCTGTAGGGCTCTTTCCTGGCATGAAACCATACTGCTGATCACTAATCATCATCATCTCACTTCTTAACCTAGCTTCCACTACTCTTTCCCATAATTTCATGCTGTGACTGATCAGTTTTATCCCTCTGTAGTTACTGCAGCTCTGCACATCACCCTTATTCTTAAAAATCGGTACCAAAACACCTTTTCTCCACTCCTCAGGCATCCTCTCACTTTCCAAGATTTCATTAAACAATCTGGTTAAAAATTCCACTGCCATTTCTCCTAAACACCTCCACGCTTCCACAGGTATGTCATCTGGACCAACAGCCTTTCCATTCTTCATCCACTTCATAGCTATCCTTACTTCCGCCTTGCTAATTTATTGCACTTCCTGATTCACTATCCCCACATCATCCAGCTTTCTCTTTCTATCATTCTCTTCATTCATCAGCCCTTCAAAGTACTCCTTCCATTTGTTCAACACATTCTCCTCGCTAGTGAGCACTTTTCACTCATTGTCCTTTATCACTCTTACCTGCTGCACATCTTTCCTAGCTCGGTCCCTCTGTCTAGCCAATCGGTACAGGTCATTTTCTCCCTCCTTAGTGTCCAACCTTTCATACGACTCTCTATATGCCTTATCCTTAGCCTTTGCCACCTCTCTCTTTACCATGCACCTCATCTCCTTATACTCCTGTCTACTTTCTTCATCTCTCTGACAATCCCACTTCTTCTTCGCCAACCTCTTTCTCCGTATACTCTCCTGTACTTACTCATTCCACCACCAGGTCTCCTTGTCCTTCTTCCTCTGTCCAGATGTCACACCAAGCACCTTTCTAGCAGTCTCCCTTACTAGCTCTGCTGTAGTTATCCAGCTATTCAGTAACACTTCACTGCCACCTAGTGCCTGTCTTAACTCTTCCCTGAACTCCACCTCACAATCACCCTTTTTCAATTTCCACCATTTGATCCTTGGTGCTGCCCTCACACTCCTCCTCCTCTTCTTTATCACCAATGTGATTCTACAGACCACCATTCTATGCTGCCTAACTACACTTTCCCCTGTCACCACTTCACAGTCTCCAATCTCCTTCAAACTGGCCCTCCTGCAGAGGATATAATCCACCTGTGTGCATCTCCCTCCACTCTTGTATGTCACCCTATGTTCCTCCCTCTTGTCAAAATACGTATTCACCCCAAGCCCGGATAAATGGGGAGGGTTGCGTCAGGAAGGGCATCCGGCATAAAACATCTGCCAAATGAGATATGCAGAAACCAATACAGATTTACAGTATTCAATGAAACAATAAACAGAAAAAATAAAATTCAGTACTATCTTATAACACTGCAAGTTTGTACTTATCTCAGCTTGTAATAAAGTTGATGTAGGGTATGCGAAAGCTAACCAAACAGCTCCAGTATGCAACTATTCAGCAGAAATAATATCAGAGATAAGGGACTAAGACTTTAAGGCACAGAGAATCCCTCTAGGCTAAGACTTCTACACTGGATAACAATGAAATGAGAAGAATAAACTAACTGCTAACAGGGAGAGAACAGAGAAAGAGCTCACAATTTTCAGTAAACAAATAAGTAAGCAGATAAATGCAGTACTATTTGTAACACAATATTCAATGAAACAATAAACAGAAAAATAAAAGTCAGTACTATCTTATAACACTGCAAGTTTGTACTTATCTCAGCTTGTAATAAAGTTGATGTAGGGTATGCAAAAGCTAACCAAACAGCTCCAGTATGCAAGTATTCAGCAGAAATAATTTCAGAGATAATGGACTAAGACTTTAAGGCACAGAGAATCCCTCTAGGCTAAGACTTCTACACCGAATAACAATGAAGTGAGAAGAATAAACTAACTGCAGACAGGGAGAGAATAGAGAAAGAGCTCACATTTTTCAGTAAACAAATAAATAAGCAGATAAATGCAGTACTATTTTTAACACAATATTCAATGAAACAATAAACAGAAAAAAAATCAAATTCAGTAATATCTTATAACACTGCAAGTTTGTACTTAGCTTGTAATAAAGTTATATTATTTTGTTTATATTTTTGTTTATATTATTTGATGTAAGTATTTTTATCTTTCTGTAAACTGGAGCGTTTATCCTTGGGTCTCCACTGAAAATAGGCCATTAGGCTCAGCTGGACTAACCTGGTTAATAAATATCAAATAAATTAATAAATAAATAATGGGTGAACAAATTAGTGCAACTAAGGAAATATTTTTTTTTTGAGCTGGGATATAGGATCTGAATTGCCTAGACATACTAAAGCCTTGTTAAGTTTAATTCTGGTGGCTACCAAAAAAAGCAAATACTAGAAAATGGAAATCAAAATCTAAAATAACTAGGGTCTATATTACAATGTCGGACTCACAGGAGTTCGAACGTTGTAATATCAAACCGTACAGTGCAAAACCCAATAATAACAAAAACAAAGAACAGCGATTTTTTTCCCTGTTCCGTGACAAAAAATAAAAAATAAAACTTACACTTTAAACTTAAACTAAAGTGGAGCACTTCACCTCCCACACCCACCAATGTGGGGGTCTGTGCCCCCCCCACACACCCCTACTTAAATATATCAACTCCAAGATCGCACCACAGTGGAGGAAATAGCAAAGCCCCAAAAACAACCCACCGATTTTTTTTCCCTGGGAAAAAAATCGGTATGCCGTGGCTTCGATATTTTTGTATTTCGGACTGTTGGGTTCGATATTACAATGTTCGAACTCCTGTGAGTTCGACGTTGTAATATAGACCCAACCAACTACACTTGAAGTAGTGAATATTGTAACAGAGTTAAAAGAATAGGAAGTGGGATCTTTAGAAAAAGGATAGGAGTAAATTATATAGAAAAAAATGGAAATTGTAGGAACAATATATGCAGAAAAAAAATTTTGGAGGAGGAATGAGGTTTAAGAGAAGGTAGGAAGTGAATAATTTATGTAATGTTAGATTATACATCACATATATTGTTGTATATCCTATAATGTTTGTAAATGTGAACTTGTTAACATGGTTTGAATACTTCTATATAAATGTTAGTTTACTTATGTTAAAAGTGATAATTCAGTAAAGGTGTTTAAAAAAATTACCTCTAGTCAATATGAATAACATCTTTCACCTCAAGTATTCCAAGAAAATATGCCATACCCAGATGATCAATAAAAGAGGAAAAAATAAGTAAATAGAATAAAAATTAATTAAAAATTAAAATAATAATAATAATAATAATAAAATTTGTGAGCAGTCAACCTATGGACCCACTAGCCATAATATGATTGTTTAACCTGTCTAAAGGAAAGACTCATCAGCATACCAAGAAGTTAAAATGCAACATCTTAGTTTAAGTAAACACTTGACACATTGCAAATCACAAAAATAAATGATTGTTTTCGCTCCCCCCATCCCACATGTGGGACTGCTTCTTTCATACCCTGCTTTGCTACAGATATACCCTGTTTACCATATCAGTTTGGAGTGGGGTGCAATCTATGGTATAAGTTGGAGATGAGAGATTTCAGTAAATGCAATACTATATGTTTTTGGACTTAATTATAACCCTTTTTCAGTTTACCATTGATTAGTAAAGATCAGTTCCTTCTGTAGTAACACTGTGTCGAGGAGTGATTATATGATAACACACAACTTGCAGTCATCAGCAAACTTTGTTAGCCACAAATATAGATTTACTGTTTGGAGGTTTGAGAAGTGTAAATCAAATAAGAGGGGTCCCAGCACTGACACCATGAGGTACACCTCTAGTTACTTTCTTGCTGTCTGAGGTGGCACCTGATGCTTTAATTATATGATTTTTATCCTTTAGCCAGTTTCCTACCCACTTTACTGCTTATAGTTCCAGACCTAGGTGTCTTAAGCTTGTTTACAATACCAAAATGAGGGATGGTGCCAACTTCTTTTCCCAGATCCAGATAGGTTGTGTAACCAAGAAACAACTATTCTCAGCCTCTGTGATCCTGTCAAAGAAGTTTTCTAAGTTGATTAAACATGATCTCCTTCAGTTGCATAGCTAGGGCAGGGTGAGAGGGACAATTCCAGGGTGAGGGCTTTCATGGATGTAACAGTAATTATCTGATTGGGTTATTACAGGGAAGTGCTTTTTTTCTGCTCTTCAGTTGAAGAGCTACCTGGAGTGGGGCACTGGCTTGTGGTATTGGCATAGGACACTGATTGATCCTGCTATGCCTCTGATCTCCCCCAATAAAACCAAGCTGTTGAGTGTCAGGGTGTATGAAATTTTTGATATCACAGTTTATGAAGTCAGAAATAATGCACTTAATTGCCTTGCAGATTAAACAAGTTAGACTGATAGGTCTTTAGTTCCCGGGGTCTGTGATTTTGTCCTCCATTAAAAGGGGGCACCATGACAGAAGTTTGCCCTACTCTGTAGTTATGTTTAAGTTAAACAATTTAATCAGCTCTGCTATGCATGCAGTTAAACAGCATGCATGCCAAGGAGTATAAAGGGGTATGCCACTTGTGTGATAGTCAGGCTGTTGAATAATAACATTAGGCTGAAATGCTCATGCATAGAAAAAGATCACTACTGACAATAGTTTGCCTTTTCCTTGAGGTATAGTGACCTGTAAGTTGATTATATTTACTTCAGAAGTGCAGATACACTCTATATGGGTCTTTCCTTTCACAGGTGAACAGGATGTGTCAAAAAGCAAGTTAATCTTTTTGCTTTTCATTGACTGTATATTTTTGACAGACTGGAACTCAAAACACTTATATGCAGCCACAACAGAAAGCCTTTAACAATTCTATAACTGACCAAACCCTGCTGAGTTAATATTAAACATTCCAAACAGAATGATCAGGATTGTGAAAGTGCTTCAACTACATGTTGTAAGGCAATGCACTTGTTATTTCTCAATGAAATCTCAAAAGCATAGAGTTATCAACAATTCATTTTATTATTATGAAAAATCCAATAGCAATTTAATCAACTAAAAATAAAGTAAGGAAGTGACCATCTGCCTGCATGTTAATCAAGTGTTTGACTTCAAAAAAGTACCACAATATCTCTTAATGAAATAGTGAAAAGGGTGCCCCAGTAAGAGTCTATTCCAAAAGTAGGAAAGCCATTGCATTATGAACTTATCTCTCCATTGGGTTTCATTTATTTGCTGATAAAGATTTAGATCCTTGGTTCTGGTAGTTATGGTCAATGTGATTATCGGAAGTACAAGGGATTCATGACCACTGTGTTCCTAATGGCATGGAAGGCCAGGCATAGATCTTCCCTGAGAAGTCAATAAGACACTGAATAAAGGCAAAGTGACTCCAGTCTTTTCTGGTAGTTAGTTTTTTTTAAGCCAGAGATGTTCTTGTTCAGGAACTTCCTTTTTTTTTTTTTTACTTGATTGGTATGTCTAGTGAAATGTATTCAAAGGCTTCATTACATTTAATAACTGGCTTAATCAATGTTGAATATTAAGGGTCATGACCTCTTTAGATCTGGATGATAGTCATTTTGCACAAAGTAGAAGAAAGCTTTGACTACTGTTCTTCCATGAATATCACACGAGGGGGAATCATCATCTGAACCTCCAAGGTCTTTAGCAGCACTCTCATTCTGGAGAGAATCATTGTCTAAATTCTATGCTGGGAAAGGGTTGTCTACCAAATGTGACAATATTGTACTTTTTAACATTTAATTTGAAACCATTTTAATACAAAAGGTATTTACAAGTGTTAGCTCTTCTGAAGGCTTGGATATAACTTGATAAATGACGCTCCATTTACAGTCCTCTATAAACTTGGTTAGCCAGAGATATGGGTTCATAGTATGGCGATCAGAAATGTAAATTCTAACAAAACATGTTGCAGCACTAAGCCCTGTGAGACATGATTGGTCACCTTCATACTCTCATGAGGCATCTGCTACTTGTACCATGAGGTTCTGTCTTTGATGTCAAATGCCTTAGCAAAGTTAAGGTATGCCATGTGGACAGGATGACCACTCTCTAAAGCCTGTGTTATCCTTTCAAAGTTAACCAGATTCATTAGCTAGGATATAACATTGACAAAGCCAAACTGCTACAAGTCTGGCCTGATGAGATTTTTAATATAAGAGTTTATTAGGTCAGGTATAATATGTTCCATGGCTTTACAGATAAGACTTGTCAAGCTGATGGGCCTATAATATTTGGGATTAATGATGGGACCACCCTTGTGGAGTGGCATCACTACTGCTATGTGTCAAACCAAAGGGACAAATCCAGTGGCAAAACCTAAGTTAAAGAGTTTAAGTTATGACTCTACCAGGGCTTGTTTATACATTGTTTTAAACCAACAGTTATATCTTCAGGTCCCATGGATGAAAATGTTTCAGTTTTGGAGAGCACCTTCAGTACATGTTCTTTAATGATGGTGGGGAGTCGGAGAGATTTGGTGATAAGGTAGGCTTTGGATAGTCATCTCTGGGGTACAAATCATACTGAATTTGTTTGCCAGTATGTTGGCAGAGTCTCCTGGATCAGAGCAGATGGTGCCATTAGCAGCTTGTAGCTGGATTCAATGTGCAAATGTCATCCCAAGAACAAAAAAAGGATATACCTAGTGAGAATGTCAGCCATGCTGTCCTTTTAACTGCCTCCAAAATACTGAACAAATTACATTTTTCTGAGTTTCTTACTAGTCTGAGGGATATCATTTTCCTTCAGTTTCGTGTTTTGAAAAGGAGGAAACGCGTTTGATATTCTGTAGCTTGGGAATCAAAACCTAGGAGTTTTCCATGTGGGGAATTGTTTGCCTGCTGGTCTAAAAGAGTAATTTAAATTCATTTCAGCTCTTTTTGAAATTGCAGCCAAAAGATTTTAAGCTGTTGTGAAATGTTTGCAAAGTTATGTAAAGATCATCTAAAGAGGCAAGGGAGTCCAAAGAAATATTTGCTGATGGTGTGAATAACACTGATTCAGCCATGCAGCTGTCATCCAGACTAAGTGGCAGGCTGGAGATGTTTTTGTTTTACTGCTTCTCCCACTCACGAGTTGTCGGTCAACAGTCAGTAAGTTTAAATGTGTTAATTGCCATCACACAGAAATATCATGCAAATCTCAGATTTCAAAAGGGTTTTAGACAGAGCTTGTGTAGAACTGGCTAGCTGGTCATCATCAGAACTGGAAACCCACATGTCCCTAAGTTTGTGTTTCTTTACTTCCTAAATAGTATGCATTTTCCCTAAGTTTGTGTTTCTTTACTTCCTAAATAGTATACATTTTTCCTGACTGCTATGCCATATAGCCTGAGCACAGCAGTTTCTTCTTTCATTTCCATTGCTATTTGTTCACACAAAGGTTTGTTACTTCTGGAAAAACAGTTGTATGCAGCCTCACTTTTTATCTACACTACATTGATTTACATTTGCTAGAGCTTTCCTGAGGCAGTATTCTCTTTTGTCAAAGTTTGCTCAGTGAAAATAGAGCACACTCACTTTTGTTTATCATTACTAGTCAGATTGATTTTATATTTTGGGTGATTAGTTGTTCTTAGATAGGTACACTCTTCCATATCAAAGATCCTGACCCTACCTGCATTGAGAACATCAAGTAAAATCAAGTTCTTTCCTAGGGACACTGCTGAGCTTATAAACAAGATGGTGAATTAGCCAGGTGCCTCAATGCATAGTTCTTATAGGTTCATAGGTTGGTACTGGGCTATCTGCCCGAAGGCATATATTAGCCCAGCCACATTGTGCGGTATTCACCGCCCCTTTAGTAGTTCCCTAGACCCTTGTACTAGCAGCTAGTACCCTTGGCCCCTATCCAGTAGTGCTGTTGGTGTGATCTCCGGTGTGAACTTTCTGTTACCCATCCACTCATCAAGGTTCCTCTTGAAGAGTGATAGTGAGGGGCTCTGTCTTATGTAGATCGGGACCCTGTTCCATAGTAAGGGAAGTCTCTGCGAAGGGAACCTATCCCTCCAGCATGTTCTATTCATTGTTGTGTTGAGGTTTATATCCCTAGAGCGTGTAGCTCGAGTAGATTTGGTTTTGCTAAGATGGAGCATGTTCAACAATTCTGGGTTGGACATGGCTCTGTACGTTAGACAGAGATCACCTCTGAGAAAGCGGTATGAAACAGAGAACAGTCTTAGCTTTTTCAATCGTGCTGCATAGGGCAACTGTTTGAGGCCAGTAATCCTCTTGGTTAGGTACCTCTGTGGTCTCTCAAGCTGCTGGAGATGTCTAGCCAGGTACATTCCAATTGGTGCACTGTACTCAATAATGGGTCTGATGAGTGATGAGTAGAGGGGTACCATTACATTCTTAGATCTTGATGTGAACCCTTTCGTGATCAGATGGGTCACATAGAAGGATTTTCTAACCACTTTGGCAACATGGTTATCAAAGGAAAGTTGACTATCTACTTGGGTCCCTAGATCCCTTATTTCTTCTTCAGATTTCAGGGGATTACCTCCTATGTTGTAGTTTGCGGGTACTCTGTTTTTTCCAAAGGGGATTACTATGCATTTTTTGCATTTAGCTTGAGACCATGGCTTTGACACCATGCATCAGTCTCATTTAGGCCCTTCCGGAGGATTTCCATGTCAGCCGGAGACTCTATTGTAGCACCCAGTTTGCAGTCGTCTGCAAATTTAGTCAGCCACTGCCCTTCCGTGCTTGCCTGTACTTCTGAGAAGTATATGCCAAGCAGGAGGGGCCCAAGAACAGAGCCCTGAGGCACACCACTCATTACTGGTCTGGATTCGGACATAGATCCTGCTACTCTTACTTTATGGGATCTGTCTGAGAGCCAGTTTGTGATCCATCTTGTGACGTAAGGGTTTATGCCCAGGCTGGTGAGCTTATCAATAATACCTGAATGGGGAATGGTGTCAAATGCTTTAGCAAGGTCAAGGTAAGCTGTGTGTACTTCCTTTCCCTTATCTATAGCCTGAGTAACTGTCTCAAAGAAATCCACCAGGTTCAGGAGGCATGATCTGCCCTTGACGAAGCCGAACTGTGTGGGGTCCAGCGACTGGAGGTTCCCAATCTCTCCAATTATGAGTTCCATAATGATTCGCTGCATAGCCTTACAGATCAGACTGGTCAGGCTTATTGGTCAGTAGTTCCCAGGGTCAGTTGTGGCCCCACCCTTGTGTAGCGGGACCTCCGTTGCCATTCTATGGGCACATATCCTGTGGACAGGCTGAGATTGAACAGGGTATTTGGAGCTCCCGTATGACACAGCCTGGGACACCATCTGGTCCCATGGAGGCAGTGTTTTTAGCTTTAGATAGAGCCTTGTTAACCAACGTATCAGTAATAATGGGACTTACACAATCCCCTGGAATGGTAATAGGCCCTGTAGGTGGTGGGGGGGGGGATTTAATGTTCCATCTCCAAAACATGGAACACTGCCTCTCATGATGTGGGACAAATGGGAAAAATGTGGACCGGCTACTAAAAGATTACTAACAACTTCAACTAGGAAGATTATAGGATGGTTAAATGGGTTATTTCATAAATATATATATATATATATATATATATATAAAAGTTATTTTCATAGATTAATGTGATTCAATATTATTTACCGTGGATATCACTTTAAAAAAATTCTTAACACTAAGTGTGTGACACACCCTTTTAATGAGGAACTGTCAGGAGCATGGCCTTTTTCAAACTCAAATTGAGGATTATTCCTCATAATGAGGTGCACTTGAGAGGTATGCCTTTGTGTCCATTGTAGCTAAAGTAGTAGTATTCTATACATGGACATGTGACTGGCTAAGGAAACAGCACTAAAGAGGCATATGATGAGTGGATGTTAATCACAGAAAGGGAAAATCCTGTCAGATGTAGAGTGGGAGTAGGTGTGGGCAGTCCTGATAAGTTAAAGACACAGCCTTGGCATATACCAACAGTTACGATTAATATCCAGATATCATATCACACTGGCAAGACAACATTTTGCAGACATGTGGCAAACTACCCACTGTTGGAGTTGTGAGCAGCAGAAGTAAGACATTTTCTATAGGTTTTTGGGGTGTAGTGTTGTAAAGGAATGGTGGTACTATCTGACCCAATGGCTGAACAATGTGCATAGGATAGACTTGTGCCTGGACTGGAAATTTTGAGTATTTGTAATAATGCCAAAGAGGAAATCCAGAACATTATCAGAGTTATGACTGTATTAGACAATGGCTTGCATAATAAAATTATAATGTGCAAAGCAATGAAAGGCTAAAGTGTGGCTTTTGAAAGCATTTGTAGATGGTTTGTCAAAAAGCCCCTGGGATACATTGGGTATTAATTTAAAGGTGTGGAGTACAAATTAAACTTCCTGTGGAGCATTAGATTAAACTTCCTCAGCAATGGAAAGTATTATTTGATTCCATGAAAACATAATATGGATAAAGATACCAATGTAATAAGCCAGTTTTTCAAATGATTACGATCTTACCAGTTCATGTATCATGTGTGCTGCTTGATTCACAAATGTTTATATTGTACATAGTTGTCTTTACATAGAAATGTGCATGTAGATAAGTTATTGGTGTTTCCATGTTTGTTGTTGAAGTAATTTATCACATTGAAGTTCTACCTTTTGCTTGTTATATGTTATACATACATGGAATTCAACTGGAAAACATTGCAGTATTCTAGTACAGTAAGGGCCTCAGGTGAAAATAAAGGGAGGTATCTACTGATGAGTGTTTGTGGTGGGGTAGTTACTTAACAGTCCAAAGAGTGTTCTCAATGGAACACAAGATGACTCACTTTCTCAACATTCTCAAGAGCTTTAACTTTAATGTGGTTACCATGTACCACAAAATGTTAATGAGGAGGGTAAAGACTGAAAAAATATCAAGAACCGTACAGGAAAGGAGGGAAAAGTAAACCTATTACATGTTACTACCTCATCTCGAGCAAAGGAGCTCTAACACCTAAAATGAAAATTAGAACTATAACAGAAGTGGCACGAAGACCAGGAGATAATGACCAGGACAGACAATGTGAAGATAATAAGCTATAGACAGGGGAAGATGTAGCAACCCAATTAAATTGGTGGAAGGTAAGTTAACAATTGCTCCTGGACAACTGGGACACTGAGCTAGACTCCTCAATGTTCTCCTTGACTGCATGACTAGGAACCTAAGGTTAGCATGCTTCTAGAACTAAGCAGCATATATACATGTACTTGTTCCCGATTACCCCATGTACTACATTTTGGGTTTGCTTTTGTGTAGTAATAGCAGCAGCTGATTCGGCATCCTCTGTAAACATTGAATGTAGCTCCCCACTGGAGTATGCATCACATTACATATGTTCATCATTTAGTGGAAAATTTTATTATGCAAATTCAAAACACTTAAACTACTTCAGATGATCCATCTTTTTTACATCCCCATCAACATTTATGCCAAGCAATGTTGTTGAAACATGAAAGAGTAAATGTTATTCTTCTTCTCCTTTACCCTATGAAACATTACCAGTTTGTTTTAACATACTTTTGGGAGTTTTATTAACTTGAACAATCAGCTGCAATCTGTGATAGCTCACATGCTACCACATATCATTCAATCAAACCCACCAGCTGTTCGGTGGCGATTGCGTTGCTCTGCCTGACTTGCTGACAAATAGAGAAGAGTTAAATTCCTTGAAAAGTGATCTACTGCAATGTTCTACAATCGGGAAAGCTGTTTACTCATCTGGTTTTAACTGCTCACTGCTGCTATGTCAGATGGGTCAACTGAAATGACAGAGGTTGTCCAGGCTTGTCAGAGGTATATGTCCAGGCATGGAACATTTGAGCCTAGATGCCCAGACTGCAGAAGTAACCATAGATATGCAAATCTTTTGGCTTGTTTGGCTTGTAGTTTTTGATAGTAATCAGCTTGAGGTGCTATATGTGAAAATAGCCATTCTGTCTTCTCCACTAAGGAATGGTAAAATCAATCTGGCCCACACAGTGTTTGGCCAGTCTTCACTTTTTTCCTGACTTCCTTTATTTTTGTAATTCAGCAATGTAGAAGGCATATTTTCAATTTAATTTCTTTCAAAATGCATTAAATGAATATACATTTTCCCTGCACAATGCATGTATTTCACCTAAGTTTTCCATCTGAATTATAGTTGTATCTGCATATCTATCGATATTTTAGCTTTATTTTATGTATGACCTGAATTGGTATTGCTAGAAAGGCAGCTATGATATTTTCCTTATGTAAATATGTAGGTTCAGACATGATGGAGTTCCAAGTAAATCAGTTTATAAAGTTTCCTCTGTTAGCTGAAATACTTGTGTTTTTTTTTACCTGAAATCAAGCTCTATCCATGAGGAATGAATACTGTGGAGTCAGTTCTGACATCGGAGTGTGGAATATACAATTCCAGCCTGTATACCTTACACAGAGTTGAATTGTATAATGGCCACCAATAAAAAAGAACAGAGAAATATGGAACCAAGTTAGAACACAGACTTTCACGGAATTCACACAGCTTGACATAATCTAGTAGACAGACCAGTTAAAACGAAGTATTATTGGTGTAGACTGAAATTATGTTTTCCCACTGCTTAGTACCATTTTGTCCTCAAAGTATATACTAGAGAAGAGTCAAAGGCTCAGGTTTTGAAACTAGAGTAAACAGCTCAGGTTTTGAAGCTTCCTTGAATGTCAAAAAAGCTGACAACCTGAAGCATCCCTTTGGAGTTGCTTCCTCTTATAATGGCAAGCGCTTATGTTGTGACTCTCATTTTTATATGTACTAAGTACTAAATAAATAGATCTTCCTGTTGGAGTCTTATGGTATTCTTTATTTATTTTTTTTTATTCTATGCATTTGTTAACCAATAAGCACACTGAACACAAGTGTCCTTTTTCAGGAGCAATCTGGGGCACTGTCTGGTTAAGTTATTTGCTCAGAATCTCACAGGAGGCAGTATGTACCCTTTGGTTGCAGTAACCGGCTCATTAACAATTCATAGCCTTAATCCTCTGCACTAACTACATGCAAGATATATTTTTCTATATACATTTGTTAACCAAGTCAACCCACTGAATACAAATTCTCTTTTACATGGACAACCTGAGAGCATTATCTGGTCAAGTGACTTGCTCAGTGGTGGGGGTGGAAGGAATCAAACCTAGTTCTTATTTTTCAGAAAAACCCATTGCACTCTCTCACCAGTCCTTTGAAATTTAGTAAATAGGCTTCCATATTCTTGGTAAATGTTTTGAAGGAAATAGCTGGCTCTTGTCACCTGTGACCGAGGCTGGGGCTCTCTTTGTTTGTACCTGCATCCTTTAAACAGTGTTACAAATTCCTCAGGAAGGGGCTGGATGGTTCTCTGTTGATCCTCATCATTCTTTTTAAAAATATCTGTACTTTTTTGAGGGCTGTGGCAAGGGCACCAAAACATTCTCCACAATGGTTATGCAGAGCATGCGATGCTCAGTTTGTTTCTTGTTTTACTATAGCACTGTCTTGTAAGGCTGCGGTACTGTGAAGCACTGCTTTAGTTTTCTCCATGTCATACAATGTTTTCATTGCAGCCTGCTGTGCCAAAATGAGTATTTTAATCTATCTCTAGTATGTCTTCCATGACTGACAAAGTTAACACTTTATTGAGCTTAATATATTCATTTGCTAAGTCTGATGGGCTTCAATATGCTACCGAGATCTACAATTCAAACATAAAATCACTTTTAATGAGCTGATGTTTTAATGAAAATGTTGCTTTTCTTCAGTAAGGAATAAAACAGGAGCTTAGGAGCTTATGTGTTAACTTTCACATGTCATAAAGGAGAAGAGCAGCTTTTTCCCCTATTCAGTGGTATCATGATATCTTGGTTAACTCCAGTTTTCTCCAGTATATACATCTGTTGGGAAACAGCAATTTCAGCTTTTCTACATCACAGACTTCTAACAAGCAGCAGCTTTATAATGCCTAATTACATTAAGCCCTTTAGCAAACAGTTTTTAGAATTTACCTTCCTCATCAGATCCCAGCTCTGGTTATAAAACTGGTTTTGGCAGGCCTTTCTCCTGCCTAGTTTTTTTTATAGCTCATAGAGAAATATATATTTTTTATACATACAGCCTTTTCTATCTGTATCACTAGTGAACTGAACTAAACTGCCTCTGAATCACCACAGTTTTTAAAGCTCATGCCTGCTACATTCCAATCACTTAAATTTCTTATTAACAAAGTGAAAGTTAAAGGCAGCATCATTTATGTTTAAATTTTAAGCTAACACTGGCCATACATAAGAAAGCAGATCAAGGCTTAAATAGCTGCGCTCCCACATCAAGTCTGTCACTCAGTGACAGTAGCTTTCTGCTCTGCTGTGACCTGCCATATCTTATACATGATACAGTAAAATTTCATGCCACACATTCTAGCTTCACAATACACACTGTCTATGTTAAAGAGCCCCTAAAGATGTATTCAGTGCATTGTAAAATACAATTGTGCATTATCCTGCTTGTGCATGATCCTTCTCTGTGTTCTTTGCCTACTTAATGGCAAACAATGCAGTTTCAAAATACAAACAGATGGATGCAGCTATACTGCACGCTGCATTACATGGAGTAGTTTGTGTATTGAGCATTGCTTTCATAAGCGCTATTTTTATGATGTTGCAAACGGTTCATGACCAGAGTGCAATCATATTCACTGTGTCTGAATCAAACTCTATGAAGTTTAAAAGTAAAGATAAAGCTGGCAGAAGGGGCATTACTAGCAAATTGTTAGTTGTAATTTTAAGGGCAACATCAGGAAACACTTGTTCACAGAGAGAGTGCTAATAATCAATAAGCTAAATGTGTCTAACAGAGCAAGGATATGTAAGAGGGCTCAAATTAAGTTGAGATAAATCATTTATAAAATTAAATAGGGTGACTGTAATTTGGTGCATTTTCAGGCTTTTTGCTAGACCTTGCCTCCCACAGAGACTGTGAAAAATATATAGCAGCCAGTGCAGCAGTCTGTCAGTGGAGGTAGAGTACTATTTCAAAGAAGAAGTGGAATATAACAAATATATGTTCTAATAATAGCTGGAATAGAACTGTACAAGAGAAGGAAGCTAGTGTTGATAAACTCTAAAGCATTTTAACTGTAAAGGAAGAAGCATGAGTATAGTCAAGCATATTCACCAAATTCAGCGAACTACATTTTTCTAAACCTCTATAAGAAACAATACATGTAAAGAACAGATATTTTTGCAGCTATCTAAAGTTGTTTGATAGAAATACGCATGTCATTCAATTTGAAGTAGGACAAATCCTCTGAAACTTATATTTTTATGGTTGTAGAAAGGAATAAATGAAAACAAAGAATACAATTATTGCTGTGTTAACAAGACACCATTTGCATACATATGTATATTTTTAATTGTGAGATAGGGTAACAGCACTGTTATGAAGTTGTGAGTTCAAAAATTGAACTCTCTAGGCTATACCAGTGTGTAGAATTTTGTTAGCTATACCTGAGGTTAAATTCTGTTTCTAATACATGACAGAATGGCAATCTATTTACCAAGGAAGCTCTTTTTTTTCAACCTGCATTTAAGATGCAGACATTTTACTCTCATTTATGAGGACTGGCAAAGGTTCTTTTAAAAGCAAAACAAAGTTACATTAAATCCTTTAAAACTTTGCTGACGACAATTTACATTTAACTATTAACCTTCAGAAAACTGATAGTTAACCTTCTATCTCAAGCAAAAAAAATGGACTTTTGAAATGATTAACAAACTGCCAATATTTACTACATAGTGTGCTATAAAAATACCCCTGAGAACACAGAGATTTCAATTAACACTAGAGAAAATTATTTTAAAATAACCAGACATCTGAGTGTTGCCATTTAAAGTAAAAATCTGTAAATGAATGAAAATGGCTTCACATGTGGAGACCTTGTTGGGCAACATTGCAATATGGTACTTTATAAAGATTTTGTATATTTATACACATACACACACACACACACACACATGTATATATATATATATATATATATATATATATATATATATATATATATATATATATATATATATGTGTATATATATATATATATATATATATATATATATATATATATATATATATATATATATATATATAAATATAAAGGTCTACTCTGATTCACTGAAAACTCATTTCACTGAATTTCAAAGCACTCACACCAAATCGCTGAAAGCTCAAACCACTGAAAACTCATTTCACTGAATCACATTTCACTGACTATAAGTACTGTTGGGCAAATAAAATGTGTATGCCCTTTTCCCCACTGTAGTGTGATCCTGGAGTTAGTATATATAGTTAGGGGGTGTGTGGGGCGTGTAGCACCCACCTACTTTTGGTTTTATATTGTTAGCTTTCAGTGAAATGAGACTTATAAATATAAAAGCTTACAAACATACATAAATATACATATATAGAGGTTTATGTCTTTTCACAGAAGTCCACACCATCTGACATCTGTTCTCTTGAAAGCAAACAATAAAAAAACAGACTATTTGAACAAAGTGGAAACATTCAAAATAAATGTTTTTTTACAGAGTGGCTCGCACGTACTCCACTAGAGTAACACTGCACAATATCAGAGAAAAGGCAGAGCTCCCTTCTCTCCGATATTCAGTGATCTTGTCGAAATATCACACTTGCTTTCACAACATTTTGCATGCATTTTATTTAATTCATTTAATTTGAATAAAATGCTTCTTAAGCTGAGTATTTTGACCAGCAACCAAGGATCTTTACATCTATACACATATATATTATATATGTGTGTGTGTATGTATATATATATATATATATATATATATATATATATATATATATATATATATAAATAGTTTACAATCATTTGTGCGAACGACATTCTGTCAGCACATATGCTGCCGAAAATCAGAATGTTGTGCACAAAATAAAAAGTGTATGCGATAGATGAAGGCACTTATGCGAATGCAGTAGCGCATTCGCATAAGTGTGTTAGACTATATGTACGGAAATCGCAGTACAGTGGGGAGTGGAAATTCATCCATATCCCCACTGTAGTGCGATCTCGGAGTTGGAGTATATTAGTACCAGGGGGTGTTGGAATTCAGGGGGGCTTGCCCCCTGCAAAAACGTGACATGTGGTATAGGAGTTTGATTTACATCAGCTCCTATACGGCTATCACATGATGTTTTCAGTAAGAATGCCGACTCAAACGTGTCGATCATTTGGGTCGACATTGTGTAGGAATGGAGAGTTGAGTTTCGGTGTTTATTTTTGTTATTGCGAATGGCAAACGTTTTGCCTTTAGCAATAATGATAGTAAACCTATAAATATATATATATATATATATATATATATATATGGATCTAGGACTGTTGAACAAAAGTTCAACAGTCCGAATCCACTATCACTGAACACACTTTAATGAAAGCGCTTTCACCAAAAAAGCGCCTTTGCTAAAGTATGTTTAAAAAAAGAGAAAAAAACATTAAATCTACTTTTACGCAGGGGGCAAGCCCCCCCTGCACCCCCATGTGGGGGGCTGTGCCCCCCACACCCCCCTACTTTAATATTCTCACTCCAAGATCATACTACAGTGGGGAAAAGGAAATTTTACCTTATCTGCACAGTAGTACGACTGGCACAACAGGTATACTTATGCGAAAATGCAGCTTCGGTGAAAAGCATTTTTGTGTAAGTATGCCTGCTCATTCGCGATTTGGTAAAAAGTGCATTCGTGCAAGAGTCCTAGACCCATATACACACATATATATATATATATATATATATATATGGGACTACTTCAGTTGAACGAATTAACACATCACTGAAACTGAAATCATTGAGGCGAGAACATGAGAACATCAATCATTTACAACAATGCTTGTGTACAATATCAAAACGTACAAGATCAAACTTCATATGTATGCACCATGAATGCATCAGTTCTATAACTAAACAGTCTTCTTACGTAACATCTGCCTTAGTGTTATGCTGGTATGTAGCATGTAATGATGCAGGGAGACTGCCAGTAAATACATACATACATCAATGCCCATCAATGTTTAGCTATTATCAGCTGTGGAAGAAACAATTTGTATGTGCTTGGCAGTGATGGGAGCAATGTATTACAATAAGTAATATATTACTATAATATATTACAATTTCTATTAACTAGTAATATAACTAGTTACTTTTTCAAAATAGTAATAATGTAATAGTGATATATTACTTTTTTAGTAACTAGTAACTTAAATGTGAGTTACTTTTGAGTTACTTTTGCTTAAACCAGTGGTTCTCAACATGGGTGATATCGGCCCTTAAACAGCAATAGAAAACTTCCAAGGGCCCTGGATAGTATGGTTAGTAATCAGATGTTAGGAGGTAATAGAGACTTTGAAGGGGCAATTTGGATAAAAAGTTACAGCATAATGTTGTCACAATTCACAGCACGAAGCATTCATAACATACCTTTCAACTGTACCAAATTCCTCAGCATTTCCTGGTTTTGGGCTCAAAATAATAAGGTGCCATGAATTCCCGATTGGCCTCATTAAATCCTGATTTCAGCGTGCAGACAAGGGCCTGGAACCATCCCACTTTTAAGAGGCTTCAGTTAAAAAAACACCCCGTGATGGTGTCATTCTCCTTTAAGGAGGACCATTTACTACCCCTTACTGACTACAGGTACAATTACCAATGTAATTGATTTCATGACCAACAAGTAGATAATGCCAGAGCAGGGGTATAAAGATTCAGATTCAGGCATCTATTATTTCAATTCACTTACAGATTTTGTGTCAGTATGCATTTTAAACAATAAGATATATTGAGTTGTTGAAATCCTCAACAGTTTAACAGAAAATCAAGCATTTGCCAGAGCAGGGCAAAAAATAAAAGCAAAATCAGGAATAATTCGTGGGTACAATTGCATATTATCCTGCTGTTTGTAAGGTGGATGTCATGTTAGTGAGTCTGTGTTTCAAATATTTCCCTGATGTAAAGAAATGCAGTTTAAGAGCTGGTAGCCTGCAGAACTCGTATATCGCTCAGCATCTCAGCGCAAAAAATTTCAAACATAGCCATTAGCCAAACATAATGTGTGGTGGGAGACAATGATCTGCCTCGCTACAGAGCCTCAAAGACTAATATCAACTCAGAAAGACCATCTATTCCCTGACTGAGCCCTGAGCATTGGTGGAAGCCTCCCAGCAACAATTACCCTTAAGAACAGTGTATGTGTACAAGCATATTATTTTTAACGCTGTGATTTATCATTTTTCTGCCTTCTACTAAAGTGGTTCCTGGTCAGCTACACCTCACTGCTGCTCACTCCCCACTTCCCTGCTCTCACAACCACTCTGTCTAATATTCCCTAAAGACCTACCCAATTAGCTAGCAGTCTCTACTTTATAAGTGCCATCTGCTCTATAATTCTTCTCCCCCTCCACCACAGCCCCCTCTGCATCACCTGTGTGCTTTGACTCCACTCACTATAGCTGTCTTTCACTCCTGACACACTTACTTTTTCCACTTTTAATCCCTCTGTATTTTTCCACGATATTACCCCTCTAATCCACCCTCTTTGCCTCCCTGACTTACCTCCATGCTCAGAGGCCAGTCCTTTCCACCACAGACTTGTGCTTAAACCCAAGTAGTAGTAATATCCTCACACTGTCCTTCCCCAACGTAGCCATCCTCTCCCTATAAACGTAGTGGCACCATACTTATAGGCATCTTTTGCTTAGAGTAAAGCTACAGACTCTAAGACTGCATTAAGAACTACTAGCAGCCTGAAAGGGACAAAACTAATTACTTCAAACTCTTTGGGCCCAATATCAGCGTAGTGGTATTAGCACTACAGTTACCCCTCCACGACTTGACTAACCTCTCTCCCTGATTGTTTTTCTTTGTCTGCTTCTCATGTACGGTTCAATGTCAGCAAACCCCATTACACATAGCCAATTAACCTGCTATTGAGGCATTACGGCACCTCATACTTCCCATGATCCTTTGTGGCAGATAAAAGCCACACTTAGGCTCCTGCGCCATTTTCCCTTGTATCTCTTGGCCCCTTATCGCAGACGTGTGCACACGCTGACCAGGTAAGCTCAGCAGTTAAAGAGCAACAATGTGTAAATAGAATGTATAACTTGTTATCAGCATTAATGTCCTACCCCGACACTGGCTGTACAATAACTGGTGATTTTTGATGCTTTACTCGCAATAGCACTAAGTGCTTTTTGATACCTGCATTACCTGGTCAAGTCGCTGGCTTCCAAGCTTAACTATTTGTTGTGCTTTGGTTTATTACTGGAATAGACTGCAGAATATACAATCTCAGTAGCATATCATATAATTGTGGTATGGGAACTATTGTACAACCTCGCCAGAAGTATAAAGACTTAATGGTTTTGCTTAATTCTATCTTATGGTGATTCCTGGTTGTGTCGCTGGTTTCCAAACTTGTTTGCTGATAATTTTTAAGTGGGAATTGTTGTACAACTGCTCCAGGAGGGGAATGATATTTGTTATGTTAAGTGTATTAGAATCCTCGTGGTCTACAAGTTAAAACTATACTCTAGCTGCTTAGACCTGCTGAGGCCCCAAATTAAACTTGACTAATGCTCGTGTGTTCACTGAGTAGAGCACTATTGGGATTGTAGACTTTTTTTACTTAAGAGTTCATTGTAAGTAGGTCCACTGTGCTAAAAGTAAATTTTTCTCATGTTATATCTACCATGCTAAATGACCTGTTTATTTCAGATGTGTTTGGTGACTATGGCTGTACTGTGTAAAAACTCATTATTTTGGTTATAGCTCTACTGCACTAATGGAAACTGTTCTGCTAAAATGGTGGTGACTAACTTTAACAGTTGAACTTTAAATGTATTTTTTAACTAATACAATAGCCAATGCTGAATGCATCTTACACCTACTATCATTGCTGAAACTGTCTGAAGGCAACACCAACCACTGTACTTTGATAGGTAGTCTATCCTTAAACAATTAAGGTCTGAATAGTTGTATGCTTCACTGTAAACCCTCTAACTGAATCTATCCTCCTCCTTCTAAACTTCTAGCTCCTCTCCTACCTATATCACCCCCTGCATGACCCTGTTTTCTACTCTCCCCCACTCTTATCTTAGCCGAGCTTGCCTCTCTAGCCTCCTCCTTTTCCCTTCCCCTGGTCCTAATCAGTCTAAGCTCTTTATCTATATTCTTACTTACTTCAAGCCTAGCTGTAACATTGATATCTCTTCTTCTAACCAACCTCCTCTCTATTCCTGTCCTATATCTCCTGGCCAATCCTCTTCTTGTTTGCCTAACCTGCACCCTTATTTCTATCTTTATTTTGCAGGACCCTTGCCTCGCTACAGAGCCTCAAGGACTAATACCAACTCAGAAAGACCATCTATTCCCTCACTGAGCCCTGTGCATTGGTAGAAGCCTCCCAGCAACAATTACCCTTAAGAACAGTGTATGTGTACAAGCATATTATTGTTAACCCTGTGTTTATAATTTTTCTGCCTTCTACTAAAGTGGTTCCTTGTCAGCTATAGCTCGCCACTGCTCACCCCCCACCCCCTTGCTCTCGCAACCACTCTGTCTAATATTCCCTAAAGACCTACCCAATTAGTTAGCAGTCTCTACTTTATAAGTGCTACCCCACCACAACATGACTAACCTCTCTCCCTGATTTTTTTTCTTTGTCTGCTTCTCGTGAATGGTGCATCCCCACTCTGTTTGCCCTCGCTACCGCTCGGGCTCATTTCACTCCCCAACTCTGCCCCCATTCCCACCCACCCCCATATCATAGGTTCATAGGTAGGTACTAGGCTAGGGCCTATATAAGCCTAGCCAAAAGGTACCCTGGCTTTCACCACTCAAGATAACTATTTTCCTGTGCCACTGTTGAGCAAAGCCACAGAAGTGATCCCTGGGGTGAATTTCCTATCTCCCATCCAATCATCAAGATTTTTCTTGAAGAGTGCTAATGAGGAGCTTTGTTTGATATAGATAGGTAGTTTGTTCCAGAGTATGGGAAGTCTCTGGGACAGGAATCTATCCCTCCAGCATATTCTGTTTATTGTGGTGACAAGGTTTAGGTCCCTAGAGCATGTAGCACAGAGGGATTGGGATTTCTTTAAGTGGAGCATGTTCAACAGCTCTGGGTTTGACATAGCTTTGAATGTTAGGCAGAGATCACCTCTGAGTAGGCAATATGAGATGGAGTAAAGCTGGAGTTTTTTGAGACGGTCTGCACAGGGCATCTGTTTGAAGCCAGCAATCCTCTTTGTGAGGTATTTCTGCGGCCTTTCCAGTTGTTGTAGATGTCTTGTGAGGTACATACCAAAAGAGGCGTTGTACTCTATAATGGGTCTAATGAGTGACGAGTAGAGGGGAACAATGACCTCTTTTTTCCTGGATGAGAAACCTTTTGTGATGAGGTGTGCCACATAGAAGGATTTCCTGACTACTGTGGTGATGTGATTATCAAAGGAGAGACTACTGTCCACATGTGTCTCAAGGTCTCTTATCACACTTTTGGTGTTAAGTAGACTATCGCCTATGTGGTGGTTCATGGGTACAGAGTTTTTACCAAAAGGGATGACAATGCACTTTTTTGCATTGAGCTTGAGGCCATGGCTTTGACACCAAGCATCTGTCTCAGTGAGGCTCTTTTGTAGGATGACCACATCTTTTGGAGTTTTGATTATGGCTCCTAGTTTGCAGTCATCTGCGAACTTCATTAGCCAAAGACCTTCTGTCTTAGCCTGTACTTCAAAGAAGTAGATACCAAACAGGAAAGGACCCAGGACTGAACCCTGTGGTACTCCACTTGTCACTGGTCTGAAGTTGGATTTGGAGTCTGCTACTTTCACAGTGTGGGTTCTGTCCATGAGCCAGTTGGCAATCCATCTTGTGACATAGGGATTTATACCTAATTTAGTGAGTTTATCTATAATTCCAGAGTGGGGGTGGTGTTGAAGCCTTGGTGAGATCTAGATAGGCTGTGTGAACCACCTTACCCTCATATATGGCTTTGGTGACCACTTCAAAGAAGTCTATCAGGTTTAGGAGACATTATCTGCCTTTTACAAACCAAAATCAATTATATTTATAATCATACACCACACCCCCAACCACTTCTCACTCTCAATTACCAGTCAGACCACACCTATCATCCACCACTCCAGCACAGGCAACCACACCCTATACAACAGCTCCCACACAGCTACTGTTGGCACTCACTTACACACCAGACTGTCTTACAACAAAATAACATGTCCTTGGCGACCAACACCCACCTTCTATAACCACTACTACACAGATTAACCCTCTCTTCTCTCCTCTTCCTGTCTATTCTCTCATCCTACCACACACAACTTTACTTTACCCCACCACCACCATGGCAAACTGATTCCATAACCACTTCCACTAAACCTAACAATTCCCCTTTATCACCATCTGACCTCTCCTCCACCCTACCACCCTCCTGTCTATCTAAATGTATTACCTATAAAGCTAGACCCCACTCACCCCATAGACCAGACAAAATATTCCACAAACTAAACAAACGTTATCCACACCTACTACAAAAACTCTCATGTTGCAGTGACATTCACCCAAATCCAGGACCTAAAAATTGTAAAACCACAAATTCAACAAACCTTGATCCTCTATATGCAAGACCTACCTCATCCCTTCTCCTTCTAAACATAAATGTAAGGAGCATACTCAACAAAACACGGGACCTCCATGCCCTACTAGCCCTATACAAACCTGATATCATAGTATTAACAGAAAATTGGCTCAAGCCTGAATATCATGACAATGAAATAACAGCCCCCAGATACAACATAATATGCAAATATAAGTCAAGAAAAAAGGGAGGGGTGTAGCCATACTTTTCCAAAGCCACCTGTCTCTGGAACAATTTGATTGTAACTCCCAAGAAGTCCAAGACATAGAATTAATTCTAGCCAGACTAAAACTTAACCCCAATAAACAAATAATTATTGCAGGAGGGTATATCCCACCAGGCAATAACACTAGCATACTAGAAAATCTACTTAACTGGTTGACATTATCCCTTCCACAAGAAACCATACTTTTAGGTGACTTTAACATTGACTGGTCTGAATGCACTAGCCAAAGTCCCCCACCTATATTAATCTCCATGGGTTTACCAAGTTATAGCTACCCCCACAAGAATAGACAAAACCTCCAAATGGCAGTCAATCTTGAACTGGATACTATTATCTGACCCCACTCTGGCCCACCAATCAGGCTGTCTTTCTGACAGTTTAAGTGACCATCAAGCAACATACTTAGTTAGGAAATGGTCTCACCTAACAAATCAACCCATTCTGAGGATCATACGTAACAAAAAAACCTAAAGAGCCCAAGACTAAATCAACTCACTAAAATCCTGTATGTGGACTCCCCTAAAACAACCATCACTAGATGAAGCTGTAGAGTACTTTAACTCAACCTTCCTAAACATCCTAAACTCCCATGCACCACCCAGGACCACTAGAATTAAAACCAACCACACGCCTTGGCTATCAAAAGATAGTAGGTCTGTAATGAAAGAAAGAGACAAAGCCTGGTCACAATTTCACAAACATAAAACCTCTGCCCTTTGACAGAATTACCACAAGCTCCTTAATCAAGCCAAAAACTAATAAAACTTGACAAAACTAACTACTATAAAACAATACAGGAAAAACATATCAACAACCCTCAAAAGTTCTGGGCCTCAATAAATAATCTACTACACCCAGGAAAACCTACTACTCCTTCCCCACTGTTGCCAAATAACCCAGACAATATCCCCACCCAATTTAACAAATACATCACTGAAACAATCCAAGCCCTAGCCAATGCCCAAAACACTAACACCAACCCCACAACAGTAACCCCCACATTTTCCAATACAGAAAACAACCGACCCAGTTTCTCCCTCAATTCAGTCACCACTAACACAATTGCTAAACTCCTCAAAAAACTTAAACCAACAACACTAGCAGCTGATAACCTACCTGCAGAAGTCCTACAGATTACTGCAGAAACCATAGTCTATACTGTCTCCATCCTCATAAACAGGTCAATAACAGAATCCAAAGTACCCCACTCTTGGAAAATATCTCATATTATACCATTGCACAAAGGGGGTCAATCCCTTGAGCTTACAAACTACAGCCCCATAGCAATTCTATCACCCCTATCAAAAATATTAGAGAGAGTAGTCCACTCCCAGCTTATGCATTACCTCCTAAAGAACAATGTACTATCCTCATCCCAGAATGGTTTTAGACCTTCCCATACCACAGCACTGCTTTCATTCTCCAACAGTGTCAATAACCATAGAAACAACGATCTGTATGTATCCTCTATATTCATAGACTTATCCAAAGCCTTTGATATGGTTAATCATAGAATGCTCCTATAAACCCTAGCTACCCTTAAAATAAGCTCCTCCACCTTATCCTGGTTCGGTAACTATTTATCTAACCATCAATAAGCAGTTCTATGGCAAGACCTACTGTCCCCCTTACTATGAGTCGCTATAGGTGTCCCACAAGGATCCATCCTTGGTCCCTTGCTATTTTCACTATTTACTAATCAGATAGCATCATCCTCACTCTCTGCTTCTATAGTGCAGTACGCAGACGATACCACTATTATATGTGCTGCACCCACCTTGAACGAACTAAAAACCATCACCCAAAATAACTTTACCCTAGCCAAAGAATGGCTTACCAACATCAAGCTTATACTCAATCCCAAAAAAAACAAACTCATTCTCTTCAGCCTTGGTAGATATCCTCCACCAGACAATAACTTTGCCATAAAATCCAAAGATTAAACACTAATCACCCCAACATCACACACTAAGCTTTTAGGCATAGAAATTGACAATAATCTGAAATTTGACAGCCATATTGCCCAAATAATCAAAAAGGTCAACAAAAAGATTGGACTCCTTTATAGGAACTGTAAATTCATGACTAAGCACACCAAAGCCACTATTGCTAGAACCCATTTGTTATCCATCCTCCTATATGCCTCCACTATCTTAACTAACCTTCGCCACATAGAACTAACCAAGATGGAATCTTGCTACAAGATTGCCAAGTTTGCTACCAAAGCCACTCATAGGTCCCATCACTGTCTAGCCCTGAAGCAACTGAACTGGCTTGAGTTTCCAGAACTCTTCATACACAATCAGCTAACAATTGCACATAAACTCTACTACCATCCTGATAAAACTCCTGCCCTGCAACAACTAATTCACCCCTACACCTCATCCAGAAGCTTAAGATCTTCACACCTGAACCACATACATCTCTCTTTGCCTGCTCCATTGCCAGAACCTGGAATGCTTTCCCAGATCACCTAATGTCTACAGCCTCTACTTTCCAGTTCAAAAAACTTCTCAAAACACATTACATAAAAAACTGGCTCTGCCCATGTCACCCCCCAGGCTAGGCCATATCAACTCACCGTTGCTGGGATTCTACTAACTATCAAATGATGGCTCTCCACCTCCCACTCTCCTTACTTGTTTTCCCAAAAAACACACAGATTGAAACAGTTATATTAGTAATTACTCACTCTTAGTTATGTTATAAGATGTTATTATTTCCAAAGTATGCTCAGCTAAAAAAGAACTCCTGTATTATTTTATGTTGTTATTGCTATCTGTTATATTGCATGCTAAGTATGCTCTACGATATTGAGCCCATGTATGATTTATCTAGTGAATGTGTATCCATTGTATTTTACTGTTATTGGAGCTTTTCTCCCCGGGCCTCTGCTGAAAATGGACCTGTGTCCAGTCGGACCTTCCTGGTAAACAAATGTAAAATAAAATAAAAATCAGGAACACATTTTCAATAGGGTGCTTATAAACTTAGAATGGATTTAGAATGATACATTTTGCGTTAGTGTGCATTTTCTGAAGGAACATTTTTGAGAAAGAGTTATACACTGCAGTCAATTAATAATGATAATAATTAGAGCTGTACTTGACTGACGTAACCACAGAATTCTGAACAAGCATGTTGTTGCATTAAAATAACATAAGTGCAGCTCTTACAGGTTTTACAAACTAACAGAGCCACACATTCTCTCCCAGTCGTAATAGCACAGCTGCAAGTTAGTAAGTCCATGAGTAGAATGGGAAAATATTTTAGCTCTTCTCTACAAGCATATGTGCCATAACTGAAGTTTGTAAATACTAGATATCTTAAGCCGCAACATTAATAAAAAGTAAAAGCATTCTCCACAAAATCCAGCATTTAACTTATACTTTAGGACTGAAAGGCAGCACCTTCAACTCTAGTGTGACTACTAATGCGTGCTATAGATATAAACTCAGTCAGCACTTACTGCAGAATTTAAACTAGCCATGCCAATGTAAGTGTGAGTGAGTGTGAGTGTACAAGTGTACAAGTATGTGTGTTAGTTAAACTGGCAGTTCATTTTTCTGTATGAGAGACCGATAATATGTGTGTGTGTGTGTGTGTGTGTGTGTGTGTGTGTGTGTGTGTGTGTGTGTGTGTCTGTGTGTGTGTCTATTTAATTTAAACTATCTGTTCGGATGACAGATAAAGTGTGTGTGTCACTCTGTCAGAAAGTAGGTGTGTGTATATGAGTGTGTGGCTGTGGGAGTGAAAAGGTAGGTGTGTGTGTGTGTGTGTGTGTGTGTGTGTGTGTGTGTGTGTGTGTGTGTGTGTGTGTGTGTGTGTGTGCGTGTGTGTGTGTGTGTGTGTGTGTGTGTAAGAGCAGGGAGAAGGTACTTGTGTGTTTGTGTGTATGTGTAACATACCGCTCAACTGTCCAGATTCAGTCTCATAGTTTTGGTCTCTTTCTCATAAAATGTGTGGCTTTCTGGTAAATCAATGAGGACTGAAGTCACTACATAATAGCATATATATGAGCTTCAGACTTCATATCCTTCATAAAATGCATACTATTAGAAATCCTGTTACTCTGTCAGATTTATACATTTATAAGAGCAATATTTTAAATTGTGTCCCGATTTTTGGGCCTTTGTCCTCCCATTATGCTAGTTTTTGACTAGATTTATTGTGCTAATAGGTTGAGAGGTATGATACTGCAGAATTTAGAAAGTACCAATTTATTAGGTTTTAAATTAAAAAAAAATGTTATTTTGTATTGTTCTGAAGTTGCATTAAACACTAAGTGATGCAGTTATAAAAGAGGAATGCTGCAAACAGCAAGGGCCTCCTCCACACCCATGCTACTTAATTATATTAAATCTGAGATAACCGTACCAGAGAATAAATTTAATTCCCCAAGACAGCACACTCTTGATGCTGGTATACATATCTTATCAACCAAATGTTTGCCATTACATTTCAGTGTTGATCACCTCTGTTTCACTACATATATGTGATATTATTTGTGCTATTTAATAAAACAAGACATTTAACTGTGCATCATATTCCACTGTGAAACGTTTTACAATATTTAACGTGGTATTTTAAGCACACATTGCTGTACTCTTAAAGAAAAATACTGCTACAGCTTCTAAATATATAATGAGTACAACACTACTGCTTTGCAATTGAGTTATTTTATACATTCCAGAAACATTACTTTACTGTTTTATTCAGTCATTCTCTGATATTTAATTTAACCAATTCATTTTGTGAGGGAGCAGGAGCTTTTTATAGCAAGCAGTGGGTACAAGGTAGACAAACAAATCATGGGTACAATGCCAATCTATAAGAGGACACACACACACACACACACACACACACACACACACACACACACACACACAAATACATATGTGGTGTCATATTATAGATACTCGAGACAATTTGGAGGATTGTCAATTCACCAGTGTCCTGCTTTTGGTGACAGTTAGAGGTATGAGCCAATGCCCAGCATCTGCATTTGTTTACAAAACTCACTAATGCACATTGGTATTTATATAACTACAAGGACAGAAGGTTTCCAAATCAGATTTATTTTACCCATTAATCAGATTGACCTGATACCCACATATTGACAATAACAGTGGCTTATTATACCAGTGATTGTTGTGACATACTTTGGTTTCATATTAATATTAACAGAGTGCACAGTTCTTTTATATATGTTACAGTTACTGATGTATGCTATTGTAATGAATTTCTGTAAGGGTGCAGCTAATATGACATCAGTGTTTATATGCTAGAAGTGTGGTAGGGCAAAAAGTAGAATGCAAAGTGTTTTATATGCCTATTGCCTACAACCTTCATTAAGATTTTTTGTTAGTGCTGTAAAGGGACTTTAACTGGTATTTCTGTATGAATGTATATTTTCAGAGTTAATGTTAAACTAAGAAACATTTTCACAATTATTTGTGTTGGTATCCCACAAGTCCATTGGAATGGGTCGGGTTATGTTATTTTATATGCAAATGCTATGTTGATTACTTTCAGGATTTTTGGCCAGTTGTACCTACTTTTCATGGGCCTTTGCCCAGATTTTTGATGTCTCCAGGTTGAGAGGTATGATTCAAAATAGATCATTAGAATTAGTCCGGAGCATAATTTACTTCATTTTTTTAGCAGTGCAAGGAGGTGAAAGTGAATGATGACCAGACTCCAGCCCTGCCTTGCTACTGTGGGACTGTCACAAACTAAAGCACCCCCTAACACTGGGACACTTCTAGCCTGCTAGAGATCATATCCTTACCTTGCCATATAGTAAATGGCATTGGTTCTCCATATCGCTGTCAGTTGGAATTGAACTCACCACTCATTGGTTTCATAGCCAACGCCCCAACCCACTGTACCAAGCAGGACTCTTTGGGTTGATCTATGATCAACCAGATTTTGTCTTGACAATTTTTTGTTATGTTCTATTTAAAATTATTTTTGGATTTCAATTTTTAGTTGCCGAAAATAGACAAAATGTGATAGGTTTTTATAGGTCTTGTGCTGCTGGCTCTGTATGGCTTGGTTTAATTATTATTAGTGACTCTCTAGCTCTAAAGACTAGTCATCTTCTTCTCTTTGTGTTGCTTCTGTTAGGGATCACCACAGCAGATCACCAGTCTGTAGAACAAGTGCAGTAGAGTTTTACACTATCAAGTTGGCAGCCTAGCACCCAACCTTCCTCAGAAGGCACACACACACACACACACACACACACACACACACACACACACACACACACACACACACACACACACACACAAGCATGCACGTACAGACACACACACACACACACACACACACACACACACACACACACACACACACACACACACACACACACCCCTAGGGCCAATTTAGAATGTGCAGTCTATCTGCAGCATGTCTTGGGAATGTAGGAGGAAGCAGGAGCACCTGAAGGAACCCTAGGCAAACACAGGGAGGACATGCAGACTACGCACAGAAGGCAACCCAGCCGAGAACTGAACCAGAGAACTTCTTTCTGTGAGGTGATAATGCTAACCGCTGCACCACTGTGCTGCTCAGCTGTAAAGACTTGTCTGCTGGAGTTTTTCAACTGTTAAATGCTATTCATCATCATTGTAACATTGTGTATACAACTTTAATAATACATCGATATGCATGTGCTTACTTGTGTGAGGAAATCTCAATAATATAATTGCTAAATTATACTTATGTAAAAGTAATGCATTACTTTAGTTAGTAACTAGTAATAGTAATATATTGCTTTTTTAGAAAAGTAATAAGTAATAGTAATATATTACTTTTACTGAAAAGTAACTAGCAATAGTAACTTATTACTTTTATAAGTAACTAGCACAACACTGGTGTTTGGTGGACTTTTTCCCACTTCCCTTACTGTTTTATCTTTTCTGACTGCTACAGTGTCCTAGTCCATTGCTAAGTTGATCTTCTTCTCCTTCTTCCCCTGGACTTTTCTCTAACTGAGCTGGGGCCAGCATGGATTTTAATGGGGATCCTTGTGGGGGTGTCATGGTATCAGAAGCTTCTGTTGCTGAGAAAGGTTATGTTATGAGCTGCTTTTCTTTCACAACCCCTCCCCTGCAGTTGTTGACTTATGTCTAAGGGCTGCTTCCCTTTGTGGACCACACCTTCCTTGAGGGAGCATCTTCAATGAATGCCATCCCCTTGAGATAGGCACCCCAAGCCCTCCCTGCCTGCTTGTATCTCAAACACCAGACCTAATTGAAACCAGGGTCACTTGAGTAGTTAGGGATTATCTATCTACATCACTGGTGGTGTGTTTGGGAGACTTGATAATGTGCTGGAACTGTCTGATTTTAGATTTTGTAGCTGATGAGCCTTCCTGGACAACATAAGTCTGTATTCACAAAAGAAGGCATATTACATTTCTTTTTGTGATCAGTAGCATATCATGGAGATGGATGTTTGACTGTCACTGTAGTCAATGGCTAGAGTCAGTGCTGACTATTGTGTATATCAATATACTATATATATGTATATGTATATGATTTTAGAATGAATGATCAAACTATTTCATGATTGACACTAAAACCATCAACTAAAACAGATCGACATTCATTGTACTTATGAGATACCACAGAGACAGACAGTCCTTCAAAAAAGGAAGGAAATTTCCTTTTCCGATGTACTTCCCATAACCCTACCAAACATTCAGCTCAATTTTGCATGAATAGTGATAGTGTTATGGAAAGGGATTTTTGTAAGGGACGTTGCCCATTACAGTTGGGGCAGGTTTAGGGTAAGCAGACATATTTCTGATTGCACAACACAATATGTGTTTCATGCATGGGCAACTAGGCCTTTATAGCCTTGATAATCTGTCTAAATCTTATATTTTTTAACACAACAGAAAGTGTAAAGTACATACGTGCACTTGGTAGGACTTTCGATGTTCCTTATCAAACCTGACAACAGATTCCATTCTTTAGTCACAATCAAACCTCTCAGCTGTCCAGATTTTCACAGAATGTCCAGATTTTTGACTCATATTTTTTGGTCTGTTCCTCATAACATTTGTGTTTTTTTTGGCAAATCATTGAGGATAGAAGTCACTATATAATGAAATTCATTTGAGTTTCAGACATCATATCCTTCAGAAAATGCATTCTAATGCTAAACTTTTCATTCTGGCAACTTTATAACTTTATAACTTTATAACACCAATATTTAAAATGTGTACTTATTTTGGGCCTTTGTCTGTATTCAATCACTTTACAGTTGTCTCCCTCATGTCTGTCCATGATGGAGGGCAATGTAACCATTTAAAATATCAGGATCCGCTACCGCTATATCAAATCCCAACACACAGTGACTGAATAGCCAAAAAATGGACATACATATACTAAGTCTGAGATGACTATTTCTGAGGAGATTCCCTTTTCTTTGAGGTATGGTGATCTTGGAGTTCATATATACAAGTTTGGGGGGCTTGCTCCCCACATCAGGGGGTACAGGGGAGCTTGCCCCTGCAGAAATAAATTTAAAGGAGAAGATTGATGTTCCACAAAATAAAGAGTGTAGTGCCAAAAACACCAAACTGCTACACACAACAAACGGCACCAGGAAGCAATAAGGACCAACCACTAGTAGATAGTGGAATAAAATGAGTTGTGTTATTTTTGCTGCTCACCAGCTTGTTTTATTCCACTAGTATCTACTACTGGTTGGTCCTTATTGCTTCCTGGTGCCATTTGTTGTGTGTAGAAAACCAATGTTCCAGGGTCACTCTTCTCCTGTATTTACAGTATTTTCTTTTTCAGAGTGTCAACACTGCATTTGGAGTGCCAGCATTTTAATAGGAAGCCAGAGGGTACTAATGTTCTTAAGGTATATTTCTCTCCAAAACATTTTTATGTCCTCACACATGCCATAGTCTTATTGAGTCAGTATCTGTTCAGTTTATTTTGGGGGGGGGCACAAAGTCATAAGGAGCATCCATTCTTTTTTTCCTCACTACCAGTAGAAGGCCTTAGATTTTATGATTTGGAAAATATTTGCAAAATACTTTCTTTTATGTGAATCTGGTTGAAGTTTTGGTGAGTCTGTTTCATACACTTCAAACTTTAACTAGTTTTCAGCTTGATAAGACCTAATGGAGCATTCAAAGACACAATACTTCACACCCTACTCGGTTATCTTAAGTTGGGACCCTTACTCCCCTAGTTAATACTTTCAGAATGAAGTTAACCTAGTTGTAACTTTAAAAGCAAATAAAGTTAACCTAGTTGTGACATTAAAGCCACCTTCTTTTACACAATCTTTTTTTTTTTTTTTTTTTTTTTTAGAAAAGGAAATTGTGGGCATTTTGGACTGTATTATTGGTTTCTTTTGAGAACATTCCCTGGGAGTGGATCACAACCACCCTAAAAGATTATGCAGCTATAACAAACCTGCTGAAAGCTATACCACAATTACTGAATTCTATTTTGGTGGTTTACCTATTTTTTTAAGGATAAGAGGTATTGGGATTGTCGACGGCTAGGTATGATAATTGTAGGAAATCCATAGCCAAAGCTAAAAACAAATTATCAGGATGTCCCAAGGTTCAACTTTATTTCAGAAGGAGCTCTGAATTTCTTTTAAGATCTGTAGGGGGCATATTACAAATTATCCCAATATTCAGTTAACACTGACTTATCCATAGGTACCTTCCTACTCCTTGTATGTTCTTGTTAATGTGGACTGCAACTGCTGCTGACTATACCTACAAATGGAAAATACTACAAAACTTTTACACAAAGTTCTAGATAATGACTGAAGTATAACTGTAAATTGATAGCCCAAAAAGGGATAATCCTTGATTAGTTACTAAACTCCAGCTTTGATATAGGTCCTATGAAGAAAGTAGCTCTGTTGTAGAATTTTTGTTGATGCTACCGGGGGCAAGACAAGTCTAACTGCACTCTGTTTAATTTCTACAGCTCTCTGTCAGTCTAGTAGCGCAGACCTCTGAGTATACAAGTTACATACTGGCAACATTGACCATTCTGCTAACCTAGGAATCTTAGACAGATTACAATAAAACAGAGCTAACCTTTTCTGATGAATCTTTCTTGCATCCATTAGTATTTTACTCTGCTCTTGGATTATAGCGTTTTGTTTTTACAATAGACCACTGTAATTCTTATCTACTTGTTCAGTTTAAATGTTACAATTGTTGTAGCTTTTGTTAATGGCTTGGGTTACACCAATCCATCTTCCAAATGTTTAACTGGTTTGTGCAAGTATGTTCAGCCTGATGATGTTTTTGCATTAATACAGTATTACAAAATTCGGTCATAGTTTGGTGTGTTTGTATGTGTGTGTTGGTGGTGGTCTGTTATATTTCATACAGCTCACACTCTGCAGGCCTACAGCCACACTGTTTTTTTTTTTTTCCTTAGGGATTGTTTCTGGCCTGGGTCATATCCAGAAATTGTCAGTATTAAAATTGTAATCACTGTAGTTGTGACTACCTTAATGAATGCAAAGATAAGTAATTGCAGTGATCTGTTTGTCACCTTTAGTTAATTTGCTCTTGAACCAGATAATTCCTACTAGGCCTACAACCTTTTATTAAGGCATATCAGAGGTAGTACTTATACTTTACCCATTGCTGCTACCCCCTGACAATAATAAGTCCTTCTTATTACTTACAGCTTAGTCTGAACCATTCTAGCATGTTTATCATCCTGCTGTGTTGCCATTATAGAAGGCATTGCACTGTAGTCATACAGTAAATATAAATAAAGAGGTGGTATGTTGCTAAGTTTTTAAGATAGGCCACTCTCATTGCTGTAGCCTGTTCCAACGACTCTTTCAGAAATTAAAATGTTTCTTGTTTCTTTCCATTGTAAAAGTATGGTCTCTCAGATACTCTAACTCACTGTATCTAGGATGGTCAACAATGCCTCCCTTCAATTGTAATTCCATTCATTTCTTAACATTAATGCAGTTCTAGACATACAGCAGCCATGGGCCTGCTTTTTCTGAATTACATGTGTCCCACCCAGTCATGTATAGTGCTTCTGGTTTCACTAAGTAGTTAGATACACATATGAAGGAAACAGCTTTTTCTTAATTTAGATATGCTTTCAGTTCTTGGTAGTCACTGTATGAATTCGTCATTGTGCCCACGTTCTGAAAAAAAGAACTTCTTCAGGATCATAGCCTCTAAACAAGGACTCCAGTCTAAATCTGTAGTACTTTGAAATAGGCCTTGCCTTCATATTCATATAAGTCAGCATCTATTTTCTTTCAAGGACCTTGTGAAAAAATTTGTTGTAATGGGTCTTTCCTCTGGGATGGTTTATATATTTATTTATTTATTGACATTTGTTTGCCAGGACATTCCCCTTTTCAGCAGAGGCTTGAGGAGAAAAACTCCAAGGTAACATATTTAATGCAATTAATATTTACAATAACACATTTTATAATGCAGTTTCAGTGATTACATAGCATAATAGTCAGTATAATAATATAAAATTGCAATAATGAATTGATATTCACAAACATTAATAGACAAGCATTTTATTGAGAATTTACAGATAGAAAAGTGGTGCATAAGATAGCAAGAGTACTTTAAGAAATACAATAGAGTGAGGTGTTAAAGCGGGTGAGCAAGTTTAAGTGTCAATAGAGAAGCAGTGATGGAAAAGTACTTTGGTCATGCTAATTAGAAGTAGGTATAGTAGTTTAAGAAGTACAATAAAGTGAGGTATTAGAAGGGGATAAGCAGGTTAAGTGATTTGGAGTGTTAAAGTGAGGTATAAGGAAGGTGATGAAGGGTGTTAAGAGAGCTATGTCCAAGATGAGGTGCAGCGACAAAGCCAGGAGGCACACGGAAAGTTTTTTTGCAATGGTTTGAAAAGGTGTGGGTGTGACACAGACCTGAATGATATAAGAATTTTGTTCCATAATATAATGTTTATTACTCAGGACTGGCATTTCAACAAAAGCTTTGCAATGCCCACCTTGTTGTTAGTTCACTATATAGACATCTTGGCTGTTTCTTGTTTACTTAGCTAGGCCTTGGTGTACTTTGGCACATTGTAAAGATGGCACAACAGTTCTCTCTCTTGGTATGGTAGCAAGCCATCATGCTTGAACAATTGTGGTCTGATGATGTTGTATTTATACATAAGATGGTTGGTCTGTGTCCAGTGCTTAGGCCGGCCTTCCCTTACATGTTTGATAACTGCTTGTAATTCAGTTATGTTTGGTAGCCTGTTTCAACTTTTCTAGCTTTTTTGTAGTCACTGGTAAATTTACAATAATGTTCTGCATTAGGTAGCAACATCTTCAGTTCCAAATGGCAGCTCATCAGGTACTGGATTTCTGGATAACATTTTGGCCAGAATTAATTGTTTTACATGCATTCAAATTGCTCTCGAATTGAAATGTTTCAGTCTCATAAGCAAATTTTGGCATATCATTAGCACTTTACCCAAACTGTAGGAATTAGTCGGGGGAATCAGTGATTTGTGATCAGTCTAGAGTTAGAAACTCTCTTGCTTAAATAGGTATGTAGAGAATTTCTTACATACCAATGTACTTGGTTTTGCAGTTAGCAAACAGGATTAAGTTTATGAGCTGTTAACGAGCTGCTTCCTATAACCAAGGGTACAGGGTTTGCTTCATTTTACCTCCATTTGCCTATTGAATGACTCTGAGCAACTCTCATCTACAGACAGTGCTCACTAGGCACTCCTTTTATGTCTGTAAATATCTCTGTTCACCATAAGTTAGCATTCTAGGACAACAGACAATGGGTTTCAAAACTTGCCCCTACATCAAGTAAAGCAGTAGCTATTCCATAACTTCTAATATCAAGACTCACAAGTGAAAGTTTCACATCATAGTAGTTGAGCACTGGAACAGATATTGGTATTTCTTTAAGTTTGTCCAAAAGCTTGGGCTAGAATATTCTGCCAAACCAGGGTACATTCTTCTTTAATGTCTGCCAGTGTAGGTAGCACTGTGGATAGATATGGTACAAATTTGCCAAGAAGTTTATCATGCCTAGGACCTGACTAGAGATGTAGCTGGCTCATTTTGTGCCTGGTACTACTCCCCTGGGCTAGTGTCCCTCAATGATAGGTTGAGGAGCAAAATATATATATATAAAAAATTAAAAACAACAAAAAAAAACAGGTCCCTTCTCCAATCTGGCACTCTAGAGAAGTGCCTAGGATAAGAAGCACCAGGTCTCAATGCCCCCCCCACCCCTCATGACCTCACACCTGAAAATAATATAAATAAATGAATAAATACATAAATAAATAAATAAAAGTCCTGTCACACATCTGGCACTCCTTTCTTCCTTCTCACCTACATAAGAGTAAAAACAAAAATGACATATGCTAGAGAGCACATTGTCCTAAAGTCCTCCATCTATGCTCTTTTCCTTTGCATTTAAATGAAGAGCAGCAAACTGAAAAAGGAAAAGAAAAAAAAGCTCTGCTGATTGCTCTCTCCTGACACCTTGCACCTAGATTGCCTACCCAGTTTGTCCCACCTTAGCTACCTTTCTTAGCCTTAGCTTAGTTACACAGTTTGGAGCTTTTAGCTTTGCTGTCGCTCTGACTTTGTTTTCATCTAGCTTGTTTCCATTAGTACTTGTACTGTGACTGAAATCTTAGATTTACCAAAACAGTACCTGTCTTAATTCAGTTTCAAGCCAGAATTTTTAATTGCTTCTGATCTTGTGTCATGTGTCTTTGCATGTAGACCAAGTACCAGTATCACATGCATGACAGCACTAATACATTATTAGCTTTTTAACACATTGCTCATCTCAAACTGCAATATTTCTTTTGCTGAAGTTATAATAAATGGCAGTCTCTTTAAACAAAACATTTCAACTGGAGCAATAAGGGTTGTTACCAATTTGGCGGGCTCTCACTGGAGCCATCTAATAAAACCTACTTAAAGCACCTAATACAGAGAATAGAGAATACTTTGGCATTAACCAGCTTAGATGTAACATTTTCTAGGGCTAGCATAATAAACCTTTCTTTCATAACTGCATTATTCAACTTTTCAGGTCACTGCATGTTCTCACAATATCTATCTTGCTGCGTTTCCTACATTTTCTATCACTTGCAGCACACTCCTCTCAGTCATCATGTAAATGGCTACATCTCATGCATTTACCAAGCTTGCATTTTATCTACTTCTCATGCACACGTGTGCTGTGTCCAGTATTACACTTTCTACTGAATTTGCTGTTTTGGGATGTGTATGTTTTACCTTACACACACCATTTGCAGTATTTGTATTAGCTTTTATCTCTTTATTAGTTTATCCTCTTTAGTAGTCTGTATTGCCTTTCCAAGGTTAAATTCAGTTCTCTGTCTAGGCTTTGAGACACTTCGGTATCAGTCAGCCCACTTATGATTCTCCGCTAATTTGTTCTCTTTAATTTGTTGAGGCACTTAGTTTTCAGACAGTTCATACAAGCACTTGACAAAAGCTTCAAAATACTTTCTTTTAACCTGAATGTATATGTAAAAACATGACAGATCATGAATAATATTTCTTTTTTGGCACAAATTGTTTATTGAGTTAACGTATTACTGACTTATATGTAACATATTCACCCTTAGAAAATGAAAATGAACTGTAAATGGCTTCCACTTCTATGCCTATAATATAAACTAAAGCATTTACATGAATTTGTTCAATTCCTTTATCCAGTTTTGCTGCATTTTAAAAAATGTGTGAACCTTTGTTTCCATGACAGCCAGACAAAAGAGTTTGCAAAGTTGCATAGTTCTGGTGAGTTAAATGGTAAAAGTTAAGTTGTTTCAGACATAAAGGATGATTTTCAGTGAAACAGCTCTATTTAGATGTATAATTTATTTATAATAAAAACTTCATTGTCTGAGCTTGCTTCACTTGACCATTTGATGTGGGTTTTCTGTTCTGAATAGTACATTTTGATCATTTCCTGTAAAAAATTCTATTTCTGACAGCATATCACAATGTGCACATAGGTATACACAGCCATCTAGTTCAGTTATGTGAAGAATGTCATCAGTTGTCAACATTTGAAGTAATACCACACAAAATGGAAGCACCGAAGAAAGTTCTTAAGATCTTCACTCACATCTCCAACGCTACAGTAATTGGCACTCAGATTCAGTTAACAGTTGGATTGCTTATTTCTTAAAGACACAGCCGTATAAAATGTCCTCAGTATATACATGTAAAAATGCTTGTCAAAATTTTACTATCATATTGGCCTTCTCTGACATTCTCCCAATTTTCTGTATCATTTTTTTCTAAAGTTTAATGTGATCTGCCTTATGTTCAGTGGCGGCTGGTGACTTCAAATCAAAGGGGGGCTGCAGGAGACAGCTGAATGGGTGGGGGGGGTCAATGAGAAGGGGTGTGGTCAACTAGAAAGGGGTGGAGCTATGCTCAAAACCACAAAAACTGTAACTTTAATTAAATACGCTGCCCTGGGTGTCAAACCATCATTATGAGAGTCCAATCAAGACAAAATGAAGTGTACAAGAAAAAAAATATTTCAATGCATTGGCTGCATGATAGCTTACATAATATCTAGATGGAAACAAAAAGGGTGTGAGGCATGAAAAATAAATTACTTTTTAAATACATTACTGGAATGGCAGTCAAAATCAAGTATAAGAAAAACAAGCTGCACTCAACTCAAACCACTTCTCCTTGCACTGCAGTTCTACTTATAATTTATATTCAGCTTTATTAAAGTACCAAGTAACATGCTGAAAGTAGCAATCTCTGTGATACCCCCACTTGTAAAAATGTTTCTTATCTAAAGAAGACCTGCTGCCTGACAACAACTGTCTTCTTGTTTCATGGGGAAAACATGATCAAAGTAAAAAATGAAAGGCAAACAAGAAACATGCTCAAGATACATAAGATAGATACACATAAGATAGATTGGCATTCTGTTTAGTTTACAGCTAAAGCCTGCAAAGATGACTGCAAGTCTCCAACAAATGTAATGAGCTTTTTAAAATACTGTAATCATGTCCTTTATTACAAATACTGTCATATGTATTTCAATACCCAAGGATTATACGTTATCTAGTTATGTAAGTATTTTCTGCATGGCAACAACAGAAAGGCTTTCAATGTTGGCAGTTCTTTAACAGTATGCTTATTAAAGCTTATTAAAGCTTACTTGCATCTTACAATCTCAGACAAGCTTACCTGATGGTCATTAAAGCATTGCTACTTAAACACAGAGCAACAGGCACTTTCTGAATAATAAGCATAACTCAACAGTATAAAAATATGACAGAAACCAGAACATTCTGCAAAATCAAGGACAGATGGAAAGCCACTGTAGTACTTGTGTCTACCTTGGATAGGGATACTCTGCACATTTACACTGTATAACTGCTCCTTGCCTTGCTTGAACACATCCAGAGTCACTACATGGAGGAGTGGGTTGCAATAAGTATGTCACAATTTGAAATATCTCTGTCTGACTGTGATGGCCCTGACACATTTGTCATACCTCTCAACCTCAGAGCAAGACATCTGGACAAAGCCATACACAGAAGTGGGACAAAGGCCCAAAAATAGGGACAATTTTTAGATATTGCTCTTATAAACTTAGAAAGATAACAGAATAGTAGGTCTTGCATTAGTATGAATTTTCTGAAGGGTATAAAATCTGAAACTGAAATGTCTGTCATTATTTTCAGACTTCAGTCTTTAATGATTTGCCACTAATTTGCCAAAACACAATTTTATGAAAATGGACCAAAAATGTGATGCAAAATATAAAATTGCCACACAATACAGCTGGGAGCCTGTCAAAGAAGGGACACTTTTTAATATTAGTACTGCTAACTTAAGCAGCTGACAAAATAAAATAATCTACATGCATTTCTGAAATAAAGGTGCAGCACAAGAAATCTGGAAAAAGACAAAATTTATTTGGGGGGGGGGGGCAAAAGCCAAAAAAAAACGCACACATTTTAAACATTGCTTGTATAATGTTGGAAAATTGCTAGAATAAAATGCTGTGTTACCACCATACATTTTATTGCCAAGTATTGAACCCAGGACCCTGTGCAAAACAGTCAGTACAATATACCACTATGTCAAATCATCTGCTTTGTGAAAGTGAGGAAGACTTAAACTTAAATGGCTACCATTTAGTGAATTTGGTTCTCACCATAGCTGTCAACCTCTTAGCACAAACACCTAAACAAAGCCAATAATGGGGGAAAACAGCCCCCAAACATATTTAGCGAATTCAGTTCCATAGTTCTCAACCTCTAAGCAAAAATCACATAGACGAAGCATTGAACCCAGGACCCTGTGCAAAACAGTCAGTACAATATACCACTATGTCAAATCATCTGCTTTGTGAAAGTGAGGAAGACTTAAACTTAAATGGCTACCATTTAGTGAATTTGGTTCTCACCATAGCTGTCAACCTCTTAGCACAAACACCTAAACAAAGCCAATAATGGGGGAAAACAGCCCCCAAACATATTTAGTGAATTCAGTTCCATAGTTCTCAACCTCTAAGCAAAAATCACATAGACGAAGCATTGAACCCAGGACCCTGTGCAAAACAGTCAGTACAATATACCACTATGTCAAATCATCTGCTTTGTGAAAGTGAGGAAGACTTAAACTTAAATGGCTACCATTTAGTGAATTTGGTTCTCACCATAGCTGTCAACCTCTTAGCACAAACACCTAAACAAAGCCAATAATGGGGGAAAACAGCCCCCAAACATATTTAGCGAATTCAGTTCCATAGTTCTCAACCTCTAAGCAAAATCACATAGACAAAGCCAGTAATGGGGAATACAGCCCCAAACATATTCAGTGAATTCAGTTCTCACCATAGCTGTCAACCTGTGTATAAATAATAAATAAAATCATAACATAGCTTTTATACATTTATCTAAAACAGTCTGACATAGCAATGAGGTGATACAATAATAATTATAATAATACTAAAATATCTAATATATATTTTACAATGCATTGGATTGATAAGTAATGAAATAAATAGTAAATAACTCACCTGTTGATTCCAGAACAGCCTGATGAAAAAAGCAGCAGGGAAGCACTGAAGCAGCAATAATAAATCCACCAGGTCCACCACAGTTGTTGTTGCCCTTCTTCTCTCTTCTTGTTGTGCCAAAAAATTTAAAAAAATGTTTTTTTGTACTTTTAAGCAGCAGGGAAAAAAAAGGTCACTACTAGGTCCAACGCCGAAAACCAACTGACTGATTCTCACTCTTTTCCCAGGACATAAAGCCCGGGAAGAGAGCGACAACCAATCAGCAGCATTTGCCCAGCATCCGACTTCCATGTCTATGCAGTTTGTGTCTCAACCGCATAGACTTCTGGGAGTTCTGGGCATCACAATGATGCCTTCGGCTGCAATGTAAACATTGCAGCAAGACTTAAAAAAAAAAAAAAAACGCTGTTATGAGTTGCGATAGAAGCCCGCAAAAGATAATGCTGTAATTTTTCGAGTCGGACCTGAAATTTAAAGTTAAAGAACAGATTTCATTTTTTTTTTTTTTTTACATAAAAAAAAAATAAATAAACTAAGTACTCAGCTGTCTAGCTGAGGGGGCTGCAGTCCGGCAGCCCGATGCCACGAGCCGCCCCTGCTTATGTTGCATTTGAAACACTAATTTTTCTCAAGTCATTTATATTTTATGTAAAACAAAGAGTAAGACCTCATCATAGTGATTACTTGGAAGATGGGAAACAGTACGTGGAGAGAACACCATGACAAGTGCCCTTCATCACTACAACAAAGTAAAGCTAAAACATTATATGGTTCTCTCCTTGTCTGCATTAGGGTTAAACTGTTTATGATGTAGAAGTTTAACTGTGTTTAAGTTATTTTTTGTTGACCAGGAAAGTCTGACTAGGACAGAGCCTATTTTCAGCAGAGGCATGGGGAGAAATGCTCCAGACACAGGTATTTGGAAGTGTGGGAGGAAACTTATGCACAGAAGGCACCCCAGCAAAGAATCGAACCGGAGAACTGCTTGCTGTGAGGCAACAATGTTAACCAGTTAGGAACACATGAATTTGACACTTCTTTGGCCTGCTTAGTCTTGAGCATAACAGCTACCCTTATATTGAAACAATTCACCTTCTCCATCAACGCCATTTCTTTTTTCAGTCCTAAGTACCCCCAAACTGTTTTTTTTTTAATTACATTCCAACATTTCTTGCATTTGTTTTATCCTTCTCAATTTACTAACTTCTCCTGCCTATTTTTGCTTTATCAAGCCCCTCTGTGGGTATCCGATTTGTGACATCTTCAGTACCTGTGATGTCATCAGCAAAATGGATGATATTTGTCACATACATCTAGGTCATGGATACAATCTGGCTCCCAGCAAACAACAAAGTGTAAAGACTTCTCATATTCTTTTTGTAGATTATTTAAAACTGTGTAGTTCATCAGATGAGGAACAGAAAGTAGAACTGTAAGTGGTCAAAACTTTCTCAGGTGATATAAGAATGCCATTTGATTTTGATAAATGTGAAAAACAACCTTTAAAGCAGGAAAACTGTAACACTAAGAAAATATCAGTCTGGAATTGGAATGTGATATAAAAGAAATTGAGCAGGAGGGAGTGTATAAATATTTGGGAATTAATGAAGGATCAACAATAAAAAATGAACAAATGTTTATAAAACTTAGGGATATTTTAGAAGATTAAAATTAATACTGAAAATAGCTCTGACATCTAGGAACAAAGTCCAGGCTATAAACCAATTTGCTCTTCATGTTCCAACTTACAGTTTTGGGGTGATTGACTGGCCCCAAAAGGTATTGGATCAGTTGGACAGGAAAACAAGAAAAATGCTTCATGCTTATCAAATGATTTACAAAAATCAGTGTATACCAAGATTATATATTCCCCGTTGTGAAGGAGGTATGGGACTCCTCAAAACTGATTACATGTATAGCTCAGCAATCGTAGGACTGCATACATACCTGCTGACCTCACAAAATGCAAACATAGAGAAAGTTTTAAAACATGAGGAGAACAAGTCTAAGATGATTTCCTTGATTGTTTAGCAGAAGCATATCAGTGTCAAACGGGAATGGAACTCAAACTAGAAGTAGACAAAATCAGGCAGATACTGAATGTGCCATAAAACAAAAAAATATATCAGAAAGATCAGATGAGAAGGTAAGAAATGTGGAAAATGCATAAATATAGTTGCAAGCACAGAAAACTCCTGGAACAACCTTCATGTCGATCTGAACTTAACGCAGAAATGGTTAAAGAGAGGTGAATTTAAAGCAAAAGATGAAAGGTTAATATTGACGGCTCAGGATAGTTGGCTACGTACATGTTGGTTTACAAAGTCAATTGAACATGTCAGAGAAACAGATAAATGCAGGTTTTGGAAAACAGAATTGGAAATAGTCTCACATCTGGTTGTTGAGTGTGATACATAATGGCAGAAGGACTGTATAATGAAAGTCATAATAATGTGGCAAGACTGTTGCATTGGGGATTGTGCAAACATTATAATACTAAAGTAGCTGAGAAGCATTGGAAATATAAGACACAGTGAATTATAGAAAATTAAGTTTACATCACAAGGGATCTACCCATTATGAACAGTTCAAAAAATAGATGTGAGAAAACCAGACAAGTAGTCCAGGAAAAGAAGACAAAAGTAGCATTGATCATTGAAATTGCTACAGTCAGTGATTACAGTGTCTTATGTACAGAGAGACACAAAGTCATAAAATAGCAGGATTGGCAGGCAGAAATGAGGGCAATGTGGGAGAAGGCTACCCAGACAGTTGCAATAGTAGTAGGAGCAATGGGTCTCATAAAAATTTACAGTTGTGTTTAGATATTTTACTGATACATGTAACTCTGTATGAATTGCAGGAGTCAGTTCTGAGCATATTGCAGGTGCTGCAAAGAGCACTTTTGGCTAACATCAAAGACTGAAACAATACTAATTTCATGAACATTAATCATACTTTGACTTAGAAATGGGGTCCATTCCCATCATGGTATTAGAAACCCAAACGCCTTGGAGAAATTAAAAAGGGAGAAACAACTCATTCTCCATCAATGCCATTCCTATTTTCAGCCCTAAGTAACACTGAGCTGTTCTTTCAGCACATATTCCAACATTTGTTGCATTTTTTTGTATCACTCCCAATTTACTAGCTACCTGTTTTGCTTCATCCATCCTTTCTGTGGCTATCCTATCTGTGACATCCTCAGTAGTTGTGATGGTCTCAGCAAATAGAATGATTTTGTCACAGATTTGCTAAGCAGAATCCTGACCTATTAGCAAAGAGTGTGACAGTCTCTTCATGACTATCTTGTGCCATACTCTGCTTCTGATCAATTGTTTAGTTTTCTATCTATCTCAGCATTTTGGGTTCTCCCATATACATTTTAATTTCTATTCATGAACTGTGAAGTATGGTGATGAAGACTCTTCTAAATTCTGGATATACCATATCCACAGAGCTTCCTCTATACATTTTAGTGATGATGCAATTATCAAAGCTACTTCTAAAAGTATTGGCTCAAAAATGCTGTTGCTTAAAACCATGATTATTTGGCATCTACAAGACAGTTATCATTGAGGAATGCCACCAGCCTGCTCCATGAAATCTTTTCCGTAACTGCCACTGAGATGAAACTGATGCTAGCATAACTTACTTATCTCCTTCATGAATCAGCCTGTGTGCAAAGCAACCAATACTCATCATGATAATATCTTGGAACATAATCTATGATAATTCCATGACAACATAATCATGGAACTCATTAACAGAGACATTGGGAACCTCAACACACTGGACCCTACCCAGTTTGGCTTTGTAAAGGGCAGATCATGCCTCCTAAACCTGGTGGACTTCTTTGAGACAGTTACCAAGGCTATAGATGAGGGAAAGGTGGAACACACTGCCTACCTAGACCTCGCAAAGGCCTTCAATACCATTCCCCATTCTGGTATTATAGACAAGCTCACCAGCCTGAACATAAACCCCTACGTCATAAGATGGGTTGCTAACTGGCTCATGGACAGAACCCACATGGTGAGAGTTGCTGGAGCTAGGTCCGACTGTAAACTGGTTACAAGTGGCATTCCCCAGGGCTCAGTCCTAGGACCCCTTCTGTTCAGCATATACTTCTCAGAGGTACAGGCAAGCACAGGAGGACTATGGCTGACCAAGTTCGCAGACTACTGCAAACTAGGGGCTATAACTGACTCCCCGGCTGACACAGACATCCTCCAAAAGGGTCTCACTGAGACGGATACCTGGTATCAAAATCACGGCCTCAAGCTAAATGCCAAAAAGTGCATAGTCATTCCCTCTGGAAAAAACAAAGTACCCACAAGCTACCACATAGGTGGTAGTCCCCTAAATATGGAAAACGTAATAAGGGATCTGGGGACCCAAGTAGATAGTAATCTGTCCTTTGATAACCGCATTGCCAAAGTGGTTAGAAAATACTTCTATGTGGCCCACCTAATCACAAAAGGGTTCACATCCAGATCAAAAGAGGTCATTGTGCCCCTCTTCTCATCACTCATCAGACCCATCATAGAGTACAATGCCCCATTTGGGATGTACCTTACAAGACACCTGCAACAGCTGGAAAGACCACAGAAGTACCTCACCAAGAGGATCACTGGCCTCAAACAGATGCCCTATGCAGCTCGACTTGAAGAAACTCCAGCTGTACTTGGTTGCATACCGCCTACTCAGAGGTGATCTCTGCCTGACATACAAGGCCATATCCAACCCAGAATTGATGGACATGCTCCACCTAAAGAAAACCTTATCCCCTTGAGCCACCACAACAATAAATAGGACGTGCTGGAGGGATAGATTCCTGTCCCAGAGACTTCCCATGCTCTGGAACAAGATCCCAATCTACAATAGGCAGAGCTCCTCGCTAACACTCTTCAAGAGAAACCTTGACGAGTGGATGGGAAACAGAAAGTTTACCTCGGGGATCATTTCAGTGACTCTGCTGGACAGAGGCACAGGGAACTAATCTAAGGGGGCAGCGAAAGCCAACACATTCTGGCTAGGCTTATAAATGCCTTAGGACGGATAGCCTAGTACCTACCTATGAACCTAATACATCATTTCCCAGTCCTGAATACCATTATGGTTACTTAGAACAGACTGCAACCATCAGCAGATGGTCCAACAACTATTACTGTCAACTCTTTTGACAATTCAATCATTTCAGAACATCAAATCCATCCAAATTCCTTGGATTCCTTCTTAATGTTTTTTTTCTTTGCTACTTTCCCACTGACTTGCTTATTCTGTTTGAGATCTTGACATTGTGCCTTGCTATTTATGTATATATACTAAGCTGAAGAACTCACTTACAATTCTGTTTCATGCTTAGCCTTGTGAAATATTTTCCCTGCTACTTTCCAGTAATCCTGTAGCAGTTCAAATCTCCTTGTGTTCTATCTGAAGAAATTATTTAACTTCTGCTTTAGGGTTGTAGATAATAGCACTGTCAGGATTGCCTCACTTTTTTTCTTGGCAACTTCTTGAACTTTTATACATCCTTCTGTTCATTACCTTCTAATACATTTTCTTTTCAGTTTATGTTCACTTTTAGCCCCTTATTCAACTAGGCCTGCTATGTCGTTTTACCACACTTTTTTTATTTCCTGAGGCACAGTTTAAATTCCATTTTACATTCGCAAGGATACCCTACGCTGTATTCGCTTTTGCCAATTCATGATGCTCTTCTATGTAACATACAGTATTTTTAAAAAGATGATGAGTAGCATCCTGCCTTCGCCCAGAATGATACCACAATATAAGGACAAAATGATTGACTTCAACAATTGGCTAAGCTTCTGGTGTCATTCAAAGGGGATCCAGTATCTGCCTGCCTGGGATGACATGATTGACAGACCACGATGCTTTGCCAGAGATGGTCTGCACCTGTCGCCTCTGGGATTCAGGTTACTGGCTAAGGCTCTTGCCACCCCTATAGTGCCTTTTTTAGGCAAAGTTCAAAGAACAAAACCACTACTGTAACAGGTACAAGCATGCAAAATCTGAAGGTAATGCTACTCAATGCTAGAAGTCTAAACCTCAAGATGCACTCTCTCGAGGCACTCTTAAAAATGGAGAACATCGATATCTGTGCAGTAACTGAGACCTGGTTCAAGGCTCCAGAGAGCACCCCTGCAATACCAGGCTACAACTCTTACCACACTTTTCGGCCACCAAAGCAGGACCAAAACACTAAAGGTGGAGGAGTGTCAATATTCACCAAGGATATTCACACCACCAGGCTAGTTGCCCAACACAATGCATCTGAAATTCTCCGGGTGCAACTAACACTAGGTAAGACTGCAATCCAAATTGTAGCTTGCTACAGATTCCCCACCATACCCCAAGATTCTCACTACACCTTTCTAAACATACTGTAAAATATTAAGATAGAACCAAACACCCTAATACTGGGTGATTTTAACTACCCTGCCATTAATTGGGAAAGCTACTCATGTTAACATACTAGCTACTCATGTACCAACACCTTTGCCCAGTGGTTCTTGGAATTCATATACTCCAACGCCCTGGATCAGCTAATCCATAGTCCCACAAGGGGCTCCAATATCCTAGACCTGGTGATTACCAACATGGAAAATCGATGCTCCACACCTATGGTCACCCCCTCGTTAGTCACGTCTGACCATAAGCTAATCACCCTTAACATCCACATCCCACCCCCCCCCCCCAGTAAGGAAACCTCCATAAAAAACTTCTCCAAAGCCAACTTCAAGCTACTCAAATCAGAAGTGACAAACTTCATGACACCCATGCAGATGGGAGCTGAAAGTTCAACTGCTGAATCCTACACTAAGGCACTGTACGAGCACATCCACTCATGCATAAATCGTGCCATCCCAAATAGAACCAAGATGGTCTCATCCAAAAAAAGGAAGTCAATCTGGTGGTCCCCTGCCATAAACAAACTTTACAACAAAAGGAAGAAACTGTTGCAGAAAAGAGGAAAATCCCAGGATGCAAAAAACTTCCTTACCAGCCTCAGTAAAAACTGAGATCCCTCATAAAATCCTCCAAAGCTAGTTACGAAAATAAAATTGCCAAAGATTCCAAAGACAACAACAAAGCATTCTATAACTATGTCAAGAATCTAAATGGCAATGCTCAGATCTGCTCTGAGCTAAAACAGAATGGCATTAAATATACTGATCCCAAGGATATTGCCAATATCCTGGCAGATCGATTCAGTGCCAACTTCACCCCCCTCTCTCCCCCTAAATGGCCCATCTCAATACCGGAAGATTGCCAAATTCCAGTAATAATGGCCACACAGGTAAAAAACGCACTCTCCAAAGTTAAGAATACAGCATCCATGGGACCAGATGACATCCTGGGCTGTGTACTACATGAACTACAATATGAACTGGCACCTCACCTAAGTGTCATGTTTAATCATAGCCTCACCTCAGGTTTCGTGCCCACTGAGTGGTGCACAGCTACAGTTATCCCACTCCACAAGGGGGGATCCACCTTGGATCCAGGAAACTACCGTCCCATCAGTCTGACAAGCCTTATCTGCAAGACAATGGAGCGTATTATCATGGAACTTATAAACAAAGACATTGGCAACCTTCAAACACTGGACCCCACCCAGTTTGGGTTCGTGAAGGGCCGATCTTGCCTCCTGAACTTGATTGACTTCTTTGAATCAGTCTGCAGAGCCATGGACAAGGGTAAGGTGGTCCACACAGCCTATCTAGACCTTGCCAAGGCCTTTGACACCATCCCCCACTCTGGAATCATAGATAAACTTACTAAGCTGGGCATTAATCCCTACATCACCCAATGGGTTGGTAACTGGCTTACTGATAGAACCCACACTGTAAAAGTAGCGAACTCCAAATCCAGCTTCAGACAAGTGACAAGTGGAGTACCTCAGGGCTCAGTCCTGGGACCGCTCTTGTTTGGCATCTACTTCTCTGAAGCACAGGCCAACACTAAGGGAATCTGGATAACAAAGTATGCAGATGACTGCAAACTGGGAGTCATTATTGAATCCCCAAATGATGTGGATACTCTACAAAAGGGCCTTACAGAAACAGATGCTTGGTGCCAGAGCCATGGGCTCAAGCTCAATGCCAAGAAATGTATAGTTATCCCCTTTGGGAAAAAACATGTATCCGTGAATTACCATATAGGTGGCAGTACACTAAGCACTGAAAGTTTGATAAGAGACTTAGGGACACAGGTGGACAGTGGTCTCACCTTCGATAACCACATCGCCACAACAGTCAGGAAATCCTTCTATGTGGCACACCTCATCACTAAGGGCTTTTCATCCAGAAAAAAGGATGTCATTGTCCCACTGTACTCATCCCTCATTAGACCCATTATAGAATGCAATGCCCTGTTTGGTATGTACCTCTCAAGACATCTGCAACAACTGGAAAGGCCACTGAAATACCTCACTAAAAGAATCACAGGCCTAAAGCAGATGCCCTACGCTGACCGCCTTAAAAAACTCCAGCTATACTCTGTCGCATATCATCTACTCAGAGGCGATCTTTGCTTAACATACAAGGCCATGTCAAACCCAGAGCTGTTGGACATGCTACACTTAAAGAAATCCCAATCCCTCAGAGCCACACGCTCCAGGGATCTAAGCCTTGTCATCACAATAAACAAAACATGCTGGAGGGATAGGTTCCTGACCCAGAGACTCCCCAGACTCTGGAATAGATTGCCCATACATGTCAAGCAGAGTGCCTCTTTGGTCCTCTTCAAAAGGGACCTTGACGATTGGATGGGAGAAAGGAAATTCACCCCGGGGATCACGTCAGTTGCCCTACTAGACAGTGGTCCAGGGAAGTAAATAGTGTGGGAAGAAATAGCCAGGGAATTGTTATGGCTAGGCTTGTATAGGCCCTAGGGCTGATAGCCTAGTACCAACCTATGAACCTATGAACCTATGTAGTCACAGACCTCTACCTTTTTGCCATTTCTACCTCTTTCACAGGAATTGAAACCACTGAACAGGTAACCTAGGTTCAGGAATGGACAGAAATGCCAGAAAGGTAAGACTGGGATAGAATGAGTGGTCTCTGGCTGCTTTGTTTATTCCAGAAATAGGCAGAGTGTACAGCTACCTGCACAATTTCAGGTGGACATCATGGAGTTTGTAGAATTTAACTACTAAGTGTTTTATCTGCTGATATTTTTTTCACTTTAAATTGTTTTCAAGTGCTCTGATATTGTACTGACTGATTGTTGAGAATTGCACTTTTGAAAAGCTTTACTAACAATGTTACTGTGTAATTTGCTACTTTGCATTTTTTTGGTACTTAATTGTTGTATCCCTGCAAGTCTGGCCTTGCATAAGGGCTCTAATAAACCAGCCTTATTAGTTTACATCAACAAAGCATCCTTAATAGCCTTCTAACCTCAACAGATCACCAACTTGTACCTCAGCAGACAAAGGACTGGACAGTATGGATATGCACATTCCTAAATTCTCTGTAGCCAGCTTGGTGGATATGGTCATCTTCAGGCAATTGCCTCATGCTTACTGACAACCATTTAATCCTTAAAGAAGGAGACCCAGTATGTGTACAATGACACTGGAGGTTAAACTCACATACAAGTGCACATCAAGTTGTCAAAACCATGCATACAACACCCACCTCACATAGCACACAACAAACACATAGATTAACATATGCTGAGGCACTTAAAAGCAAACTTCCTAAACAACAAAGATCTCCTAGATGGCCTGTTGTCAAAGCTATGCCTCAACAAGCCCAAAGGCACTCAGAAAAATCACATGCTGTCACTCTCGGTAGAACCCCAAACACTAAGCTCTTAAGGCAAGCAAATGCATTTCCCAGGACTCTCGTCATCGGGGACTCCATTGTAAGATATACTGATACTCCTCTAACCAGCATGAATAAGGAGAAGAGAACTGTTAGTTACTTATCTGGAGCCAATATCCACCAAATAATGCACACACTCAAGTTATTACGCCACAGACCATATAGGGTTATGTCGCCTGAGATGCACCTCCCTGGACTATATGAAGAGAGACATTTACAGCCGAGTGCTCCTCCAGGCGTCTTCTGCAGTTAACCCCTACTGCTCCTCTAGGCGTCAAATATGGATTGTTCATATTTGCATTAATAATTCCAAAACCATGTTACTTACAAGGTACCAGGATATTTTGTCTTGAGCCATATGTGATGGCAAACACAACTCTATTGATATTTGACCTCTTTCAATGAGAGTTTTCTAGAACGCTAAGGTGATAACTTAGTTTTTAAAGGCTTAAGCCACGCCCACTAGGGGTTAAAGGTGCACACTCAAAAGAGCTGCTCCGGAGCTTTCAGACTATTGTTGACAAACTCAGGAGGTTAGGTACAAGCCCATATGTCACCCAGTGGATAGCCAACTGGCTCACAGACAGGACCAGGAAGTTAGAATTGGGTAGTCCACCTCTATAAAGAGGCCAGTCACAAGTGAAGTCCCTCAGGGATCAGTCCTTGGAGCGCTACTTTTTAGCATTTACTTCTTGGAAGTTAAGGCCAATGTCAGTGGTCTCTGGCTGACCAAATTTGCAGATGATTGCAAATTAGGAGCTGTCATTGAATCTCACACTGGCACAAATGTTCTCCTGGAGGGGCTGACAGAGATAAACAACTGGTGTCAGAGTCACGGACTAAAACTAAATGCCAAGAAATGCATAATAGTATCCTTTGGGAAGTCATCCATCCCTGGTAACTATCATATTGACAACACACCCCTTAGAGGTGACCCAGTAGTCAGGGACGTAGGGACACACATAGATAGTAATCTAGCCTTTGATTATCACGTGTCTACAGTGGTAAAGAAATCATTCTATGTTGCACAACTTATAAACAAAGGTATGGCATCTAAGTCCAAGGAAGTCATTTTTCCACTGTATTCAGCATTCATCAGACCTATCATTGAGTACAATGCCCCCTTTGGTATGTACCTAACAAGGCGCATCCAACAACTGGAACATCCACAGAGTTTCCTCACTAAAAGAATACAGGGCATAAGTAATATGTCCTATGCAGACTACCTCAAGGCCCTATCCCTGTATTCTGTCTCCTACAGGCTTTTGAGGGGAGATCTATGCCTGGTATACAGGGCATTGTCAGACCTCACTTTGAACCTCCTGCATATCCACAAAACAAATAGTAATCAGAATTACCCATTCTAAAGACTTAAACCTTGCCTGTGATATAAATAGGACCTGCTGGAGAGATATTTATGTATTCCAGAGACTGTCCCATCTATGGAACAGGCTCCCCATCCATGTGAAGTAGAGTTCCTTCGAAATACAACTCAAGTGCAACTTGGACAATTGGATGGGAAACCGGAAATTCATCCTTGGTTTGGCACCTATGTCTCTGATGCAAACAGGTAACCTGTAAATGGTTCATCTCCCAGTCCCATGCTTACACTTATCAAGAGTATCAGAACTCGTCAGAGACTTGGGATGCATGGCTAGGCTTAAAAAAGCCCTTGTGGTCATTAGCCTAGTAAGCACCTATGAACCTATTTGTTTCAGGCTGGTATGAGCCTAGCATTGAGCAACATATTATCATCACCGAGGATGATGCCACAATATGAGCAAAATGATTGATTTTAACAATTGGCTGTCATTCCAATGCCATTCTAAGCAGATCCAATATTTGTCAGCTTGGGGGAAATGGTTAAGAGACTGCATTACTTTGCCAGAGATGGCCTGCACCTTTTCCATCTAGGCTTTCAAATACTGGCTAAACCTTTATCCACCTCAAAGTGCCTTTTTTAGACAATGCCAAAATGACAACCTAACCAACATAGCAAAATCAATCAACTGAACTTCAAGGTCAAGGTGTTACTGCTCAACATCAGGAAGCTAAATAAAATCCTACACTCTTGCCAAGGCCTTCTCACACTACAGAATATAAATATGGTGTAAAGAGGCATAAAGTACCCTGGCAGTGCAATGTTTTAGTGCCTTTCACACTTTTAGACCAGTAGCTATACACACAAGAGCTAAAGGTGGAGGTGTTTTGATATACATTAATAACAAGCATACCGCTAGGATGGTCAAACAGGATGACATGCTGGAGTTTCTCCACGTACAGTTCATCACAGACAAAATCCTCTACCATATCCTTGCCAACTATAGGTCACTCTCCATGTCCCAAGAAGTTCACACTGCATATTTGGATCTACTGGAGAGACTTAATATCCAACCTAATACTCCACTTATGGGAGACTTTAATTATTCTTCTACAGACTGGGAAACCTACATGGTCTACAATCTACAGGCATATAGACTCCTGGACTTCATGAATACAAACACCCTTGTCCAAATATTGAATACTCCCACTAGAGGCTCCAACATACTGGACCTTGTGCTCACAAATATGGGTGAATGTTGCACCCTCCCAATGTCTTGTCCTCCATGGTAAGGTCCAACTATAAAGCTATCTCCTTTGAAATCAAAATCAACTCCATAATCCCATTAAAACCATTAACAGTTAGAAACTATTCCAAGGCCAGTTACCTTTATTAAGTGATGTTTTGTCAAAATGCAATGCCCCTCCAAACCCAGAGAATACAGCAGTCTATGCTGAATTGCTCCCCAAAACTCTGTACAACCATGTCAATGGCTGCATAGAATCTGCTGTACTTACTAGAAGTAAGCCTAAAAATAGTGCCACAAACAAACCACACTGGTGGCATCCCAAATTAAAAAGGATATACAAAAAAAAGGAAAAGAATGGAAAAAATCAAAAAGGGCAATTCCCATAAAGATAAAAAAAACTCTCATAAAATTAAACAGACAACAAAGAGGGCTAATTAAGTCAAGCAAAGTCAACTTTGAAGTTAAGGTAGACTCTTAGGTGAAGGATAACCTTCTTCAACTATGTCAGAAACCTCAGAGGCAACACACATCAATGTGCTGAACTGGTGGTTAATGGTGCCACATTTACCCATCCTGGCAAATATAGCAAACCTGTTAGTGGGCAGATTCATTTCCAGCTTTACCCTCTTCTCACCCACAACCATCCCTCAAGAAATACCATCAGACATAACCCTTCCATCTACAACTAGGGAGCATGTACTGGTTGCGCTCACTAAATCCAAGAAAACAACCTCAATGAGCCCTGATAACATCACAGGATGCCTCCTGAACATCCTAAAATATGGCTAATCAAGACCCCTGTAGTCATTATTTAACTAGTCTTAAAACAGCATCTATTCCATGAGAATGGAGGACAGTGACAGTCATCCCCCTTCATAAAGGAGGACCTTCAACAGATCCTGGAAACTACAGACCCATTAATCTGACTAGTTTTATTTGCAAAGCTATGGAAAGAATTATCACTGAATGTATCAACAAGAATGTAGGAGACGTCCAGGCACTGGATTCATCCCACGTTGGCTTTGACAAAAGAAGGTCATGCTTACTGAATCTGGTGAACTTCTTTGAAAAGGACACTGAGTCACTTGCTAAGGGGAAAATGATGCATACTGCTTACCAAAATCTGGCTAAAGCATTTGATACAATACCTTACTTTGGGCATTGTCAACAAACCTCCGGAACTAGAAATCAACCCATTTATAGCATGCTGGATAGCTAGCTGGCACATTGATAGGACCCAGAAGGTTAGAATCAGTAAGGCCACCGCCACAAAGAGGCCAGTCACCAGTGCAGTCCCCCAAGGGTCTGTGTGAGGTCCACTGCTCTTTGGCATCTACTTATCAGATGACAAAGCCAGTCAAAGGTCTCTAGCTAATCAAGCTCACAGATGATTGCAAAATGGGAGCAGTCATTGAATTCCCCCAAGAAGAGAGCACCCTAAAGGAAGGTCTAACACAAACAAATGCTTGGTGCAAAAGCCATGACTTAAAATTCAATACCAAGAAATGCATTATAGTACCTTTTAGGACTATAATTTTTTGAGGACTGGGTAACTGTGGCATCAATAAAACACCTCTAAAAGTTGATTCAGTAGTCAGGGATCTGGGAACTCCTATAGGTAGTAATCTAGCCTTCAATCAACATGTGTCTGAGGTAGCAAGAAAATTCTTCTGTGTTGCTCAGCTTATAAGCAAGGGCTTGGCATCTAGGTCCAGAGAGGTTAATATAATGCTGTACTAGGGTATAATGCCCCCTTTGATATGTACCTGACCAGACACATGCAGCACCTGCAATGCCCACAAAGGTTCCTTGCAGAAAGAATACAGGGAGTAAGCAAAATGTCCTGCTCTGATCACCTCAAATCACTGTCTCTTTAATCAGTGTCATAAGGACTACTAAGATGTTATCTTTGCTTATCCAAAAAATAAATAAATAAATAAGAACTACTAGATTAAAAACCTAAACTTTGCTTGCGACATAAATAGGACATGTTTGAGATATATGTTTCTCAGAGAATTCCCATTCCCTGGAACAGGCTCCCATCCCATCCATGTGAAGCAGAGTTCTTCCCTATCCCTGTTTAAGGACAACTTGGGCCAGTGGATGAGTAATCAGAAATTTACTTCTGCTCTGGCGCCTGTCTCTGATGAACAGAGGCACTCAGTAAATCACCCCATATATAACTAAAATTTGTAGGTCACATTTGAGTTGCATGGCCAGGCTTATAAGGGCCCTAGTAGTAGTTAGTCTAGTACACACTTATGAACCTAAATGTGGAAAATAGCTTTAAGAAAGTATCTGTCTTTAACAGAGATACATGTTAAGTGGGGTGGTCTGCCATAGCCATGCCTTGAAGTAAAGATTTTGAAGTATAAACATCATTCCTGCCTCATGCATCTTCACTTAGCTATTTTGACTGCTCACTAATGTATATCACTTTCATAATAATTCCAGGGTGTACCTTCATTTAAGTGATGAATTCACAACAATCACTAACAACATTTAAGCTGCAAGTTATCTTGTCAGAAAAGTAGAAGCTGTGGATCCAGAAGTTCAAGTTGTATCTTACTGCAAGTAAGACAAACCAAAATGGATGCAGTGTGTAATATTCCTGCATGATACAGATCAGGTAGCCACAAATATATTTAATTAATTTAACCTGAAAGCAGAGAAAAGAGATAGTTATACATGAGAAATGCAAAACATATTGTGAGCCAACAAAAACTACCTTTTGCCATTTTCTTGGCAAAAGGTATTCTTTCCTGTAAGGAATGTTTGTTTTAGTAATGAGTCAATGTAAGGAACCTTTGTGGGCATTGCAGTTGCTGCATGTGTCTGGTCAGTTACGTTTAAAGAATAAGGTTGTACAGAAAACCATTGATGTTTATTTGACTAAGTTAAAGAACAGAACAAAATACTGTGAATTTAGTAACTTGTATATTTCATTAAGATGAAAATGAAATGTCTATACCATTAAATAGCCTCTTTGACCAGTAGCCTGACTGGTTGGCACCATGTGCCTTTGTGTCCCTAGGCTCCTGTGCAAACCTAGTAAGATGCAGACTGTTAAGAGAATTAAAGATGACTTTAGATAAAGCACTAAATTGTGCATATTGCGTGGAATTACTAGGATGCATTTAAAAGAGCTTACTGAAAAAAATGAAGTGAGCAGTATTAAAATTGTGGCTGGAAATTGACAAATAAAGCCTTGAGTCATCCAAGATGGTACTTAGAAGCAACCATGCAGTTAAAGGTAAAGCCCCATACACCAAGTGTGGCAATGTAACAGCAAATATAGAGAGTTTAATTCTTTTGTAAGCTAAGACATGAATCATTTGGAAAGCATATGTAAGAAATTGAGAGTGATTTATATAATTTGCATACTTCCAAAAGTATGATTGATAAGATGATTAAATGTTTTCAGGCACTGTGAAATTGCAGACGTAGAGTGCAGTATATTGGTTCAAGAGTAACAAGACAAGCACTGGTCTGAAAAACTCATTACTAAAACAAACATTGACTTAATCCTAAATATTAGAGCTGAATGTAATAGTCTGTCAGACTCTATACTTGAAGCTTTAAAGTTAGAAGGTATTGTGAGTAAATCAGTGTATATTTTACTGACATATTCAGGGAATAAAATGAAACCTATGGGCCACATATGTACTTTTATGAATCATAGTAATTCATAAACACTGACAAAACCAGCTTCATTAGCATATGTATAGTGCAAAATACTATCAATTACCTTATTTATGAGTTATTCACTAAGCTTGATGCCAAAATAATTAGCAAGGAAGTAGCAGCACACTTATCTGAACAGTTTGGAACACTGTCTGCCAGCACAGAACCAGCTATTCCACAAGATATGAGCCCATAGGAGAGACACAGCGGTCTACAGTGTTGTGGTAAAAGATATTGCAGTGTCATATCCATGTGAATAATAGCTTATGAATAACCTTTTGTAAGACTAGTACAGATATGGTAACACTGGTTCCAAGAATCTGTATACCTACAACATATACATGCTGTTATAGGATGTGTAGGTGATGCATCTCTTCAACTTCAGCTGTATTCAAGGGATGACAGCCCACCTCAACATGACTACCACCACCTCTCCCTCTAGTCTGCCTCATTTTGTAGTTCTCCACTGTTTATACCTGTGTGCCCCTGCATGGGATGACACAATGGGAATACTGCCATAGATATGGTTGCATTAGTGGTCTGGACTTTGTTGGCCTACTACAGACATCTGCAAGCAACCTAAGGACTGCTCTCCCTTCTTGCCTGCACTTCATGGGTATGGCTAATGAGCATGACCACAAACATTATCTTTGTTATGAGATCCCAGCCCCCTTTCCCACTCATTTCCCCTGTGGGCCACCATTCCTACTGTCCAGGAAACCTCTAACCCTATGCGCAGCAGGGGACCCCTGTGTGTCATATGCCATAGCCATATCTCCACATAAGTCTGCCCCTGCCAATACACACTTGACCAACTAGTGGGATACCCATGTCAGCATTTCTGTGATCCCCACCATCTACCTGTCCATCTCCAATCCTGTCTTGTGCTGATTATCCAGGGCAATGTAAGTGTGACATTGGTACTTTAGCTTACCTATGCATCACCTACTCACTGGTGTGGTTTATCTTTTTCTAGCTGTATGCCTGTTGCCCAAAGGTGGTAGATGACATTTATCATACAAACTCATCCCTGTCAAGAAAGAAATTCTTGTACAAGCAGAAACCGTGGAACTCTCTTAGAGTTGACCACAAGCTTCTATGGGACCATATGAAGGACACAGTGATCCAGGATGTCATGTTGTGGTTGTGAGGAATTACACAGCACTGCAATGTCAGAAGTGTGTCATAATAAGGTGGGCCTTGCATAAGTTATGCAATGTAATGCTGAAAAGGACTTGCAAAGACCAAGGGGCACCTCTCACTGCAACTCTCACAGATAAGTTATTTTTTACAGCTTTGCATGGGGATTATGCTGAAAGGCAAGGACATGGGTTGAGGGAGTTGCTAGACATCACATATCACACATGGGCACTAGTCAGGTTAGCTGCCTATTGCATATGCTATAAAGTGAATCTGATAAGAATGATATATAGGAGCACATACAGGGATCAGAATCATGGTTGAATGGAGCCAAAGGCAGGGTAATGGAGTCACCCTCAGCCATTCCAGTGTCTAATTACTTAGCACGTCCTCTTTCCAGTTATCATTAACACTGTTCAAACCTGTCAGCATGCATAATATTTTTTTATTTACTTCCACAATGATTACAAATATTTGGATTTAATTTAAAACTTTTATTTTCAAATTTTATAGCACAAACATTGGTAGCCACTTGCTAAACAAAACAATACAGCCTCACAATGAAAACAGACTTAGCATGGGAAGCTTTCTCTCCATTAGGTTCATAGGTTCATATTAGGCTATCTGCCCTAGGGCATTCATAAGCCTAGCCAGAGTGTGTTTGGCTTTCGCCACCCATTTTAAATGAATTTTGCTATGCCCTTTTTCGAGGTTTGTATACTGTGCCTCTCCCATCCACTCATCAAGATTCCTCTTGAAGAGAGTCACTGAGGGACTCTGCCTAACCTGGACTGGGATTTTATTCCAGAGTGAAGGGAGCCTCTGGGTTATGAATCTGTCCCTCCAGCATGTCCTATTTATTTCAGTGCTGAGGTTCAAGTCTCTCGAGCGTGTATGGGATTTGGATTTTCTGAGGTGCAGCATGTCCATTAATTCTGGGTTGGACATGGCTTTATATGTCAGGCACAGATCGCCTCTGAGCAGGCAGTATGCCACTGAGTAGAGCTGGAGTTTCTTTAACCAGGCAGCATATGGCATCTGTTTGAGCCCTTTGATCCTCTTGGTGAGGTACATTTGGGGTCTTTCCAGCTGCTGCAGGTGTCTGGTAAGGTACATCCCAAAAGGGGCATTGTACTCAATTATGGGCCTGAAGAGGGATGAGTAAAGAGGCACAATGACCTCCCTTGATCTAGATGTGAATCCCTTCATGATTAGGTGGGCTATATAAAATGTTTTTCTAACCACTTTGGTCATGTGGTTTTCAAATGAGAGATTGCTATCAACTTGGGTCCCCAGGTCCCTAATTACTTCTTCCGTACTTAATGGATTACCACCTATGTGGTAATTTGGGGGCACTTTGTTTTTGCCAAAGGGGATGACTATACACTTTTTGGTGTTTAGCTTGAGGCCATGGATCTGGCACCAGTTGTCTGTTTCTATGAGGCCCTTTTGTAGGATGCTTGTGTCAGCTGGAGAGTCGATTATGGCACCTAGTTTGCAGTCATCTGCAAACTTGGTCAGCCACAGTCCTTCCATGTTGGCCTGTACCTTCGAGAAATATATACTGAAGAAGAGAGGTCCCAGGACTGAGCCTTGTGGGATGCCACTTGTAACTGGTTTGGAGTCTGACATGGCTCCAGCAATTCTAACCATGTGGGTTCTGTCCTTGAGCTAGTTTGCAACCCATCTAGTGACATAGGGGTTTATATTTAAGCTGGTGAGCTTATCTATAATGCCCGAGTGGGGTATTGTATCAAAGGCTTTTGTGAGGTCCAGGTAGGCTGTGTGGACTACCTTCCCCTTGTCAATGGCCTTGGTGACTATTTCAAAGAAATTGACCAGATTTAAGAGGCAGGATCTTAACAAAGCCAAACTGGGTAAGATCCAGTATCTGTAGGTCCCCAATATCTTTATTTATGAGGTCCATGATTATCCTTTCCATAGCTTTGCAGACCAAGCTAGTCAAGCTTATGGGGCGATAGTTTCCAGGATCCGTTGAGGCACCACCTTTGTGGAGAGGGACCACTGTTGCTGTACACCACTCTTTGGGTATATATCCTGTAGTAAGGCTGAGATTGAACAGTAGTTTTATGTTTGGGTTTAGTTCTTCTTGAAGTTCATGTAGTCCCATTGATGTTGTGTTTTACCTGAGCATCTGAGATGTCAGGGGCAGCACTCTGCTGGGATAGATATTTGCCCTTTGGTGGGAGAAGTTTGCGCTGAACCTGTCAGCTAGGATGTTGGCAATGTCTGTGGGTTCGGTCTATTTTTTGTCATTTTGGACTAATTCTGAGCATATCTGGGAATTCCCACTCAAGTTCCTAACATAACTAAAGAAAGCCTTGTGATTATCCTTAGTGTCCTGTGCAATTTTTCTCTTGAAGCTGGCCTTAGACGATTTTATGAGTGCCCGTAGTTTTTTGCTAAGACTGATCAGAGATGCCTTCCCTTTTTGGGATTTTGCTCTATCATGTAGTAGCTTCCTCCTTCTATTGTATAGTTTGTTTATGGCTGGGGTCCACCAGACAGGACGTCTGCCTTTGGAGGATTGGGTCTTGGTTTTCTTTGGGATTGCATGATCCATGCATTCCTGCAGGTGTTCATAGAATGTGTTTATAAAGGATTCTGCAGTCTGGGCCGTATTTTCCACAGGCCTGGGGGCTTTGAAGGATTCCACTTGGGGTCGGGATGTGAATATCCAGTGAGATTAGTTTATGGTCTGAAACTCACATTCATTGAAACTGCATTGAAACCCACACTCATAGAAAATCCATCTAGCTAGTGGCAGATTTAGTGTACCTTTGGGCTGTTTTCAAACCATGGCCCCCTGCATGCATTTTAGGGCCAAGCATAAATGCATGTGTTCTTTGATTCACCTTCCGGATATTAAATGATATGCCTTGTCTAATACACCATCACTTGTATAGTTTTAAAACAGTGAAACAAAGCATTTGAACCAATAATGACAAAACTATCCATTTTAGAACATTACATTCATAAAAGGCCACTCTAGCTATTCTCATTATAATCCACCACAATATGCACAATCTCTGCAGAAGTAAACAGAACTGTAACTAATGAAGAAGTTGCTGCTGGCAAACAACTTTGCATTTCAGTTCTTCATTTATATATTCAGTGCCTGTTGCCCTTGAAGAAAAAACTCTCTGTGTTACATTAAAAAATGGTGTGTGGTGGTAATATTTAATAGGGAAGGGCTGGCAAAGTTACTAAGCATTTCGTCCAAAGAAGGGCATACTCAGGAGTGCAATACAGTTTATCACCCCACCTTATGCTGCACAGTAGTGCCAGCATGTAATCTACCTGGTGTGGGAAGAGAACCCAGAGCCTTCTGCACCAAAGACAATGTGCTGACTGTTGCATCACTGACACTGAACAACACAACTGCAAAACTCTATGACTAACATTAATAGACTTGTAATCCTCAGTAATCTACAAAGACAAACAAAAAAAAAAATTAAACAAAAGGATACCTGGCAGTTGGCATGAAGGTTTAAGGCACTTGCTTACTAACAAGTAAGGTTCAGAGTTTGACTTTGAGAAAATTCACTTAAACAGACGGCCCCTCTAACTGGTACATTTCACAGAAGACAGTTCCACAGTGATGGATTACTGGACATGGTGGGGGTGGGGTGGCTATGTTTGCTTTTTGCAGAATGTCTCCCTATCTCTATACATTTTCTCACACACATTAGCTCCATTTGCTTTCTGCAGGACACTGATATTTCTGGTGCTTGTTGTGTCTTCAGTAGTCACCTGTGAGGTACTACAGTTTTTCTGTCTTAGGGAAGTCTGGGGCTTGTTATGTCTTATAGAAGTCTCCCTCTGGGTCCTAAAGCCCTGCTGTTTTCTACCATGAGGTGCTGGGACTTGTTTTGTTTAGGGCAGATTAATTTTTTAAAGCTATGCCAAGCACCCTCCCCCCCACAGTGAACATGGGCCCTAGGATGCTGCCTAGGTCATATAATGCTGGATCCAGTGCTTCATTGACCACCATTCCTATGTGCTTCACAGGTACAGTTGAAGTTCAGAGTCAGAGCACTACCAGCACAGGTAAGCATTTGAGAATTGCCATCACATACACACCACAAGGCATCATGGCCTGCAAGCTGAGCATGATCACTAAAATATATCATGTGCAGCATATTTACAAGGCAGACCTCTGTTGCAGTGATACCAGTAGAGGCTAGGCCAGGACAACAGGTTAAGGTTAGCACCTGTACAGTGTCTGACAATGATATCAGCACACACATTAAGTCACAGTCATAGGACACATTCGTACCATCTGTCTGCCTCTTAGGAGGTCCTAAATCCTTTGCCTGGGAGATACTGTGGCTTCCCTTGCACCTGCGGCCCTAGAAGAAGCACAACTTGAGGGTCACTATGTCTGTCAATGATAGGCTTTCATGTGATCAGCAATACCACCAGTGCTACATCTGGATCTATGGTGGTAGACAGATGATTAAATCTGGCATGCAGATACCCACATAAAGCATGTTATCGGTAGGTCAAGGTGTTAGCCACTGTCACAGTCAGCCCCAGATATGGAGGTGGCTCTCGCCATCAATCAGCAGATGTTTAGGACTGTAATCAGGCACAGTCCACAGCTATGTATACAAACCTGGAGAAGATTAGCATGGTGCATAGCATCTGGGAGGATGCTGCCAATTTTAAAACATTCACTATATTCACATCCAGAGAGGTCAGCAGATATGTATGCAGTCCTACAACTGCAGACCTATATATGTAATCAGTTTCAAGGAGGCCCATACCTCTTTCAGAGTGAGGAATATATAATCTTGATACACACTGATTTTTGTATACCATTTGCTAAGGGAGAAACATTTTTCTTGTTTTCCTGTCCAACTCATCCAAATATCTTCGGGGGGCCAATCACTCCAAAAATGTAACTTAGAACAGGAAGAGCAAAATGGGTTATACCTTGGTCTTTATTCCTAGATGTTGAGGTTGTTTTCAATATTAGTTTTTATCTTTTGAAATATTTCTTACTGAGTTTTATTCATATTTGTTCATGTTTTATTGCAGATCCTTAAAACATTGCCACACATTTATACACTTCCTCTTGCTCAAGTTCCTTATATTCCTTTCCAGACTGATATTTTCTTGGCACTGCAACTTTCCTGCTTTAAACATTGCTTTTCTACATTTAGCAAGACCAAATTACATTCTTATATCACCTGAGAAAGTTTTAATCACTTGGAGTTGTACTTTCAACTCATCTGCTGAACTATATCATTTTAAATCATCCACAAATAGGAGATGAGAAATCATTAAACCAGATTGTTTTCTGTGAGCCAAGTTGTAACCATGGCCCAATCTGTTATGTAAACAGCTTAATGTGTGTTCCTCCTACAACAAACCAATACCGAAATTCACTTCAGCAGAGCTTCTTATAGCTTTCCAGATATTAAACAACTATAAACAAATATGCATTACTGTTCATTACACCCTTCCTGGTGACAATACACACATACTGGAATATATCCTACATTGGATATCCATAAAAATTCCACAGAAAATAATACTACTAGATGATATGAATGTCAGTTGGCTGGACATAAACTCTAACTTCCCTACAACTAGCATGAACTTATTTAGTTTCACACAACTAATTAATATCCCCACACAATATAGCAAGACATCAAATTCCTTATTAGACTGGATCCTAGTATCGGACCCCAGCAAATACATCACTTCGGGAACAATGACTGGCTGTCTCAGTGACCATCTCCCAATCTATATGACTAAACATCTTGCACATCCAGTTAAACAGCATATTTATAAAACAACACATTAACCTTTGCAAGTTTAACTGAGAAATGTTCATTACTAACCTATCATCTATTAACTGGAACTTTCTAAAAAATCTTCCCCTTAGATTATGCTGTAAATGAATTCAGTACAGCTTTCCTGAATATCATAAATAGCCTTGTACCTTCTAGAAGGAAGAGCCTATAAACAAGTAATGTAATTTGGCTATCCAAAAAGAGTAGAATGCTAATGCAGGACAGAGAAAAAGCTTGTAAAGAATTGTAAAAAATATAAAGCACCACAATATCTTAAAAACTTCACAATCGTACTAAAATGCAAATTAATGAAGACAAAAACTATACTATAATAACTTTCAGAATAATAGTAAACACAATCCTAAAAAATTCTGGACAGTAATTAAATAAATCTTGCATCCCAGCATCCCAGCCATAAATTCAGCCCTAACCCCGCTCACAATAATTCATCACTCAAAACTGCAGTACAGTTCTACTCTTATTCCATAGATAGTGTAGCATCTCTAACCAATGACTCCCCAACATCTAATCCTAACTCTGCCCAGCAGTCACATATCACCACATCCACTTTCACCTTCAAACTTGTGTCCACATCCTATATAAACCTACTCTTAAACAAACTCAAACCACTCAAACCATGCTCTTCTTCAACTGATGACCTTCCACGTGAATACCTTAAAATAGCAGCTGATAGTATGGCCTATCCTGTCTCCTTTCTCATAAGTAGGTCAATCCAGGAATCTCATGTTCCTTGTCTCTGGAAAAACACATTATCCCTCTGCCCAAATGAGGAAATTCAACAGACATTACTAACTTTAAATCTATAGCAATCTTATCCCCCCACTCCAAAATACTTGAAAAAAGTATTCAAAAACAATTGCTAAACTGTCACCTGCAGGAAGAGTTCATGTACCTAACACAACATGGCATCTGTCCTGCCAATAGTACTAACACTGCACTTCTAATATATACAGATACTTTTAATAACGTGAGAGACAAGACAATCTAGTCTCCTTATTTCTAGACTTGTCTAAAGCCTTCAACACAGCTTATCACAGCAAGCTTTTACCTCAGATGTCCTCATTTGGTCTTTCTCAGCCCAAGATACCTATCCAATAGGTATCAGTCAGAAAAATGGCACTTAACCCTCTCTCCATACCTCTGCCTCACCACCAGTGTACCACAAGGCTCTATACTTGGTCCCCTCCTCTTTAATATTCTCACCAACACCCTCCACACTTCCATACAGCAAGCATCCCTAATACAGTAAGCAGATTATGCCACGCTCATTTTCACATCTGACAACATGGCACACCTCCAAAAAATTACTCAAGAAGCTTTAACAGCAACTGAAATATGACTTTCTAACTCACAACTCATGTTCAACCCTAAAAAAATGAACAACTACTTTCTACCCAAATCCATCTCCCATGGAAAAAACTAAATTTATAGTCCTCTGTCTTAATGATACAACCATTAAATTTAGGGTTGCCACTTTTCATTGTGGCTAAACCAGACTTAGGCCACACCCCTCAAACCCCACAGCCCCACCTATTCTCTGCCTAAATTCTGCCTATTTTGTGATGTCATTGTCACTTCACATGAGAGAAACACCCTTTTTCTGATTGTGATGCTTTTTTCTGCAGATTTATTAAGTTAATAAATAGTAATTTGTAATAAAAAGCATAGTAAATCCGCCGATTTAACAAAATCTGATAGTCTGTTTCTTTTATTGAAACAGAATACCAGAGTGTGTACATTGTTTTTGGACTACATAGCAATCAGTTTGATTTCTGGATAGTCCAGAAAAAGGGATAGGTGGCAATGCTAATTAAATTCATAGTAATTATTAGGGATGATAGTGGATGATAATCTTAAATTTGACTTGCATATAAAAAACTGTATAAGAAAAACTCATCAAAAACTAAGGATGCTTTATAGAACCAAAAACTTTCTCACCAATACTACTAAAGCTACACTTGCCACTACTTCTCCTCCCCACACTTCTTTATCACAGTCCCAGCCTTACTAACCTTCAGGCATCAGAAAAATCAAAACTTGAGCAATGCTATAACAAAGCTGCTAAATTTGTGGCAAATACCTCTTTCAGAACCCACCAACGTATAACACTAAAAACCCTTTGCTGGTTACAACTACCTCATCTGCTAACATACACACAGTTTCTTATCACCTATAAAGTCATCCAGAATCCATCTGCTTGTCCGGCACTAAATAACATTCTACACAACTATGTTCCTAGTTGGTTGTTATGATCCAGTGACCAAAAACTCCTGCTTATCCACAAACCTATCAGATCTCCTGGGCACTGTCTGTGCTCACACCATGTTGCTAAGACCTGGAATTCCTGATCTCGATCCATTAGGTCATAAAATTCCATCCTATATTTCAAATCCTTTCTGAAAGAAGTCCTAGCCATCAGCTGGCTCTGTTCTTGCTCAGCACTAGGGTTAACTATGTCCTTAAATGTGGGCAAATAGCTATTCATACCTTACACCTCCTTATTCTCCCTTTTTCTCCCTTCTTCGCACACTTACTTATATCAATTCTCTCACCTGGCTTTCTCTCTGAAAAAAAAAAAAAAAAAAAAAAAAAATATATATATATATATATATATATATATATATATATATATATAAAATTCTGCTTTTCTCTCACTTCATATTGCTGTTCCTGTTTGTATTATACTAGCTTATCTTTAATTTCTCAATAAATTGGTTAACATTTTTCTAACTATTAAATCATTGTCCTATAATTTGTATCTACTCTTAACCAACTTTTTCAAATTATGTGTAATTTGATATAATCATTTAAATGGTAATTTTTTTGTGTTATTTTTAAAGGTTGTAGAAGTATTATTTTTAAAATGTTTTGTAATGCACTATAGCTTTTCTCCCCAGGCATCCACTGAAAATGAATTCCTACCAGTTGGACTTTCCGAGTAATTAATTGTCAATAAATAAATAAAATAATGGATTAAGGACAAGACATAACAGCAGCAGTGAGAAGTAATCACCCTGCAGTATCCCCCTTTGAATTTTTATCCCTGGGATAATAATTTGCCCTTTGTCATGGCTTAACTGCAAAGTGGTTTGCCACTGTTTCATGGTCACTGTAATGTAATTGATTGATGTAGGATGTATCCACTACATCTGTAAGCACTCCTTTATCCATGAATGGGGGATGTAGTCAAATGCTTTTTTGCAATCTATCCATGCTATACTTAGATTCTTCCCCCATTTTAAAATTCTCTATTATGGCTTTATTTAGCAACAAATAATATTTTGTTCCATATTATTTTCTTTTGTTACTCTTTTGTTCTATTGTCATGACTGAGTTTTTGTTTTTCTAAATGACTATAAACTCTGCCTGCATCAATGCCAATATATAGTTTGTACATCGTCGAAAGTCAAGTTATTGGTCTATAGTTTTTAGGATGGCTTACAGGTTCACTCTCAAGGAGAAGCATCATTTTCCCTGTTGTCAACCACTTTGGTTTCTGTTCGGGATGCTCATTTAGTTAATTCTTATTTAGGTCTAAATCTTTGTGTAAAGATGTTAATACTTTTAGCCAAAAGTTGGGTACTCCATCTGGGCATAGGGTTTTCCATTTAGGAAATGTTCTTAATTTTGTTTCAATTTCTCTGGCTGGCTGTTACTTCATCCCATTTCATATCCTCTACATTTGAACTCCTTACTGTTTCTTTTAATGGTTTTGTCCATTCATTGTTTTTGTTATGTTCCTCAGGATTTTTATAAATATTTCTCGAAAATGTATCTATTTCTTCTTTCTGGTGGCATTTCTATTCCTTTTCCCTTGTTTACCAGTTCTCTATAAAACTTTTTTGGGTTATCAAGGAATTGCTTATTTTATACTTTTCCTTTATATTTATCTGGATATCTTTTAAGTTTTTCTATCTGTGCCAATACCTTTAGCTTCTTATTTGCAATAGTGAATGATAGATCCTGATGTGTTAAGATAATGTGCATTGCTTTTACCATGTCTATCTTCCCAAGAATGTTTGTTGATCTATTCCCTCTTCTATATTCTTCCAACAGTGACATTTCTTTTCTTAATTGTTTGATAGGTTTCTCTATTTGATGCTTCCATGGTGGCATATTATTTCTTCCATTCCTTTCCCTTTTTTCTCTATGTTTTTGTGGTAAGATTTTATCTGTTATTAATTTAGCTGTACGGTAATATATTCCTATTTATTTCTGTTTTCACACGAATTTCTGTTAATAGTTTTGATTACTGTGTTCATCTGTTTTATCAGAATTCTTATATTTGGGGTCTTATTTACTTTCTGTAACCTATTTCTTTAATCTATTCAGGTCTATCCATCTGTATTAAGTCAAGCAACTCTCCCCTTAGATCATTTCTTCTAAAACTGAGAGTAAATTTTTTGCTCTCTGTTTCCTGTGGGCATTCTACAGAAAGTTCCAGAATATCTTCCTGTGTGATATCATCTTCACCTGCATCCTGTGTCATCTGCTGCTTCTTCATATAGGAACTCATTGGCCCCTCATTCCACAACATTGCCTGTGTCAGAGTTGCCAGTATCCTGCACTTTCCCTTGCTGTGCAACTCCAACTGAACTTTCTGTGTATAGGTTCATAGGTTCATAGATTAGTACTAAGCTAACTGCCCTTGCATGCCATTTTAAGCCTAGCCAATTATCCCTTGTGAGACTCAAACCCTGCACCTTGTGTTTGTAAGGCAAACACCTTAACCATTAGGCCACCCTCCCAATGATGTTTGTTGCACAACATGACTTAACCATGCAATGACCAGACTAGTCTTTAGATAGCACTGTATGCATGATACTGTACTGTGTGACACCATACTGCCAGTAAGCATATGTCAGGGCCCTTAGGGTTTGGCTAAATGTAGTCTCATCACCTGCACAAATGCACACCATGATGGCAACTTGGATGAGTATTGTACAGCCAGTGAATGCTGTTTCTGACAGTATCATCAGTGGAAGGTAATGTGTAGGTGATTGTGATGAATCCTGGTGTTGTTAGTGTGTAGTGCTTTCTTCATAATTTGTAGCATGCAGAAAGGCTGAAGTAGAGGCATAGTGCAATGCCTCTCAGATACATCTAGGCAGTGGAACTGGGATTTTAACAGTCAAGCATTTGTTCTAAGACATTCCTGGTTTGGGTATGGGCAGCATTATACTGATTTTCAGTCATCCTTTGCAGGTTTTATATGGGTGACATCAACCATGGTTCCAGGGGGATATAAATATTTAGGCAAATATAGACATAGCAGGTTAGACATGTGTACATATTGTCTGTAGCTTTGGTACATAGGGGTACCAATGTGCCTTTACTTGCTTACTAGGTGGCTCCATGGGACCATGGGATATCACCATGAGGAAGCTGCAATACTGATGACTTGTTTACCATATGTGGAAATCATTAGCACTGTTAATATTCTGTGCAAACACATGGATCATGATCACCTGTGCATTGCACATTACCTAGAAGTTGATGAAATGGTAATGTGATATGGTGTCCAGGAACATCAGATGGAGTCTTTATTTCCAGATGGGTGCACTCTGTTGCTCTCAATACTTTGAGGGAGGTAGGCAAAAATTATAAATTCAGTGCATGGTGGAAGCTGTCTCCCATGATGTGTTAGGAAGGCAGATGTACTCATTCACATGTGGCAGCAGTTTATTGAGGAATACCTTAAATATTCTCAGGTCAGTGCTTGTGATATACCCAATGTAACCTAGTCTGTCTTTAGAAGTCCACCCACTTTTGCTAGCATGATAAAAGTTATAGATATCTAAGTATGTACTTGTATGAGAAGTTCACAGATTCCTCCTGTTCCAGATTGTTTCACACAGGTCAGCCAATGCCTGTAAAACATTTCAGTCTACTCGAAAGAGATCCAATAGCTGCTTCTCTATCAGCTTGCACAATGTGACTCTTCAACAGTATCATGATCTTTGGCACATATGACCATGTCATGGTTCTGGGAGATCACTAACCACACTAAATAAATGCTGCTGAAAAATTTTCCTCTTCATCTTAGGATTTTTGCTCTAATAATGCAACAACTTTCAAAAGGTTTTTTTTACTTTTAACTTAGATGTAAAAACCTATGTAACTTCACACCTGATAACTATGAATCATGTCCTGCTTTCCATAATCTTCATTTGCATGCTATTATGTACTCAGTAGACTGTGTTTCTTCATTTGCATGTCATTATACTGTTATTTGCAAACTTTTCTCTTGCACCTTTTAACGCATTGCCCAACAGCCATAGCTGGCTTTAGGCATAGGCCAACTAGGCAGCTGCCTAGGGTGCCACTTTAACAGGGGGTGCTTTTCCAGTATTTATTTGGTGTAGGTAGACCAGGATGGGGACACCTGGGTGGTGTGGGGGGGCGCCTTGGAGCCCTTTTGCCTAGTGCACCAGCTGACCCAAGGCCACTGCTGCCAACAGCACCATATGGTTCTATGAATCTCTACCGAGCTGAGCATTCTAGATGACAGCACAAGCCCACACTGTGTACTTCAAAGTCTGATGAGGAATACTGACCAATATGTAAATGATTATTCAGTCTTCCAGCAAAGTACAGCAGATGTGTGTTTAGAATGCTGTAGGCGATTGTGGAAGTAATCAAGCTAGCTAAAGATACTGTCTTTAGGACTATTACTGGGAGTTTTGTGCAATGAAGAAAGGATGGATTATTTTCTACACAGATATTACATCTTAAAATATCTGTAACTGAAATGCTGATAGGGAATCTTAGCAAAATATTTGGTAAACTATGGTAAATATTAGTAATTTTGTCTGATATGTCATTTAGACTGCATTATTGTTAGAAATGTTTAGGTAAAATGCCAGCATTTAAGCATGAAAATCCATGAAAGAAATCCACTAGATCAGACTTCTTAAATGTCCCTGTTTTGCAGGAATAGTCCTACTTTCATGCTTGATTTCACCTGCACACGATGTACCTATTTTTGGAGGTATGCCCCCATTTTCAAGCTTGATTTATCCATTCACACAATTTTCTGATCTTCTCATCACACAACATTTTTGAAGCTGTCTAGTAACAGAAACCACCCTACATGACCAGCATAGAAGTAAGACCAATAATTTAAAGACACATGTCTTACATCTCCCTTTTTCTGAAGTAAACATAAAAATGCCATTGTATGGTACAATTCTGTTGTTAAAGCCTATACATTTTCCATTGTTTCTTTGATGTGTTTCTGAGTAGTACCCCACATTCCTACTGGAAGCAGGAAGAGTTATCTGCTATTTGGTATTTAACGTTTTTTTGCTAACTAGATATCCAGATTTATGGTTGGATGTATGTAATTTGCAAAGATATTTGTTCCTATTTTCAATGTCTGTAGGTAGGAAGGTATGATCCAGACAAAGAAAAAAATGTTTTCTGTACCAGTACACTGACATCAATCTGTACTTTATTTACTTTGCAATTTGTTATACCACAAAATATTCTGGATGATGACTGCCTTATTAATTTGGTTTTGTATTCCAATTTACTATTGTAATCCTATTATGCCCATGTGTCCCCATAATATGACATAGTCCAAATACAGTGTATCAGGTGGCTTATCTCTACAGTCATTTGTCATGACAGTACTATAAGTAGCTAAACTGTCTCTGAAATCAAAGTTGTTGTTTCATGTTGAACTATTCTGATTTGCACTAAATTCAAGTTTCTAAAATGCCTTTTATGGTACATTTAAATATTTTACAAGCAAACAGTTAAATTGCATGTTTTTGTTAGTTATTCAGATTTGTAGTTCTAGCAAGCAATGTCTTAATTAGATATCAGGTATAGTAGCTTTGGCATAGATATCTCTGTCTTATATCATGTATAGTAGCTTTGGCACATATATCTCCATCTTATAGTTGACACTTTGAAGAACTTGTAAGGCATTTTGAAGGAACTTCCAGAATTCAATCCTGTCCTTAATTTACCAAAGGTTGTATGGACATCAGTCCTCCACCAGTCAGATAGTATTGCTTTTCATGTAGGGTTGCAGTTTAACTGATTTATGTTCTTCATATAAAGATCTCTACAAGAGCTAAGGATGAAAAAGGTTTCATACTCAAATTGGCAAAGAAAACACTCAGGATATAAAACTATGGACAGTGATTTAACAGTGAAGACTACAAAAAGACTGATCTCCCCTACGTTATGCAGGCTGAGTCAAACTCCTTTCAGCAATGAAAGATTTTAATATGAAAAAAGTTGGTATAATATTAAAGAACTGTGGCAATAAAAGCATAAATAAAAAAATGAAAGGTGCTGAAGTATTTCTGATCAATAAACTACATATGGGTGAGATTACAGACAGCAAAAATAATTTTGAGCTGAGACTAACTAAATTGAAGAATGAAGTTCACCTTTAAATAACCCATTGGTCAGACATATCACTGTAATGACTGGAAATGGAATATAGTTGTTCAGCGTTATGAAATGGTGCTTCTTTAAGAACTGCTAGAGATATAAATACTCTGGCTGAAATGAAATTATGGATAGAGAGATGGAAATTAAACATGCCATTGTTGAAGAAAGATGATGACACTATGGTCCCGACACACATTTTGTATTTGGAATATTTACAGGGGTATAGTTTTCAATGCAGCACAACCAATGTCTTGCCATAAAAGATGAGAGAAAAGCCCATTGTATCTATCATTGTAAAGCTAGCAGAATTAAAAAAAATAACCAAGTAGAAAAATAAATTAATATCCCATTAGACTGATCATGTTTTACTTTACTGCAAAATATATGGGAATGAGGCACTGGATTCCGGAAGAGTGTGGAGTTTCATGCTACTCTAAGAAACTACTTTATGCTACTTCATGCTTGAGTCCAAAAGATAGGGATGTGCAAGTATGCAGTCAGCATAGGATAATGAGGATTACTAGAAACCTATACCTAATGCACAGGCTAAATTTGTAGAAAATTGTATTTTTATTTATTTATCTTTTGTTGACTGGGTTAGTTTTGCTAGTATAGTGTCCTCTTTTCAGGGAAGGCCCAAGATAGTATTTTTACTACTAAGGGAAATTTGGCCAGGGCATTAGGGAACTTCTACTGCCCTTCATTGTTGTGAGTGGGATCCATTATGGAGGAGCATTTCCTGTTTCCATTCCAGGTGCAGAGACAGCCTGGAGAAACAGAGCCAGATAGAGAGAGAAGGAGATGATGTAGTAGCGAAAGAAATGAAAGAGAAAGCAAATATCAAGATTGAAGAATGTGTGCAGGATTCTGAGGAAACGTTTCAAACAAACCTGTTTGATGGAGATGAATTAGCAAATGATGGATGCATAATTAAAACCTTCCAGCCAGGAAGGTTGTGGGATGATTTACTTAAAGAAATGGTGCAGAGTGTGCCAGAAAATGAAGGAGATGTTTCCTGGTGGGACATTATGAAGAAAATAGAAAAGGAGGATGCAGAGACAATCCTGAAGAACAGTGTTATAATAGAAAAGGAAAACATATGCAGATAAAGTAAAATAAGGCAAAAGTGGAGTAACAGAAAAGAAGGCAGAAGAAAATGAAAAACACGAGTATGTGGAAAGGATTTAAAGTAAAGAAGACAAAGAAATGGACAGGTTTGAAATTGAATAATTTAGTAACTCCTTTGGGTGTAAAAGCACGTGAGGTAAGAGCATTTATTCTTATTAACAAAGAGACGCTTTGTGACATTATATTTAAGACTGTTTTTCAATGGAAAATGTTCTTGGAAAATATAAAAAAAGACTGTAACCCATGGAATCTTTATGGGATAAAAGCATTTAATGGAGAAACAAAGCTTTATGTAAAGGAGTACAGGACCATACCTCTCAACTGTACAGATTTTCGCAGAATGTCCAGATTTTTTGCCTCATATCTTGGTCCATTGTTTCATAAAATTGTGGTTTACTGGCAAATCATTGAAGATTGAAGTCAGAAGATAATGGCAGACATTTCAGTTTCAGACTGCATATCATTCAGAAAATTCAGGCTAATGCAAAACCTGCTATTCTACCAACATTCTAAGTTTGTAAGAGCAATGTTTAAAAAGTGTCCCTATTTTTGGGCCTTTGCCCCCCTCCCCCCATTATTTATGTCTTTGTCCACATTATTTGCTCTAAAAGGTGGAGAGGTATGTACTGGACATTGCAAAACTTTATGACAAAAATGGTTTATGGACTGGTGGCTGGGACTATAATATTGTGTTAAAAATAGAAAGAAAAAATATGTATATACCATGCATGATAAACTGGAGGGGAATAGGGGTATTGTAAAATACTGGGCAAAACCTAAAATATGTTTTTTTTTTGGAAAACAATGACATTTAATAAGTAACTGTGACAAAAGAAAATGCTATATATGTGGAGAAAGGGTGCATTATGCAAAAATGTGAATTGAATTTTTATAAATGTAACAAAATTGGACATTTATGGATGGATTGCAAAAAATGAAAACAAGAGTAATGAAAAAGAAAAGATGAAAGGAAAATGAACAAAGAGGAACACTCAGAAGTAGCAGAAACAGAAGAAAAAGATGATCAAAAATAATAAAGAGGACATAGAAGTAGGCTCTGAAATAAGTAATGAAGAAGTATTAAATTGAAAGGTAGTGAAAGGGGAAAAATTATATTGTAAAAGGGTGAATGCCAGAAAAAGAAAATTTAAAGGGATAGGTACAAAAAACAGAAAAGAAATGGATGAAAAAGAATATGTACAGCTAAAGATTGTGTTTTGGTATAATGGTCAAGGTGTTTGATTCACAGACACAAAGTGCAGTGTTTGATTCTCACATTTGGCAGGAAAACTGGTTAGACTTAGAATAGCCTGTTAAGAAAAAATAGCCTAGTAATTGTAATTAGCTATGAACTTATGAAACTCTGAATCAAAGAAAAAGGGGAAATGAAAATTTTAGAGTGATTTCTGCAAATGTGAATAGTATTAAGAGTACATTAAGAAGCTCATTTAGGTCCTGCCTTCTTTTAAACCTCATTCCTTCCTGTATTTATTGTTTCCACAGTTCCCATATTTTCCTATGTAGTTTGCTCCTACTCTTTTTCTAAAGATCTCAATTCCAGTTGTTTTATCCCTGTTACTATATTCACTACTTCTAATATAGATGTTTTAGATTTTGATTTACATTTTCTTGTAATTGCTTTTTTGGCAGCCACCATAATTAGACACATCAAGGCCTTACCATGTCTAGGCAATTCTGATTCTGTAACATAGCTCAGAAAAATCATCTCCCTAGTCATACCAATCTGCCCACCAATCATCTGCAACAGTGCATCCTGCAGGGAATCCTTAAAGTCTGCCAACCCACCACACTTCCAGAATACGTATTTGCAAGTACCTCTTTCTTCCCCATCATACCTCCAACATTTGCTGTCTACCTGAAGAAAAATTCTCTAGCGTCTACCTGGGGTATAAAAATATCTATGTAAACATTTATAAGCAAAAATCCTAAATCTCATAGATTTTGTTGCATAATTGGGAGATATACATATATCCTCCCATTGTTTCTTTGTAAATTGTTTATACAGCCTCTCTTCCCAATCCTTTCTAATGTCCTCTGATTGATTCTTATAGTTATCATGCAATATTTTATATGGTCTACTAATTATTCTTTTTTTAATGGCAGCTTTTCTTCTAGATTCTACTCAAAACTCTACCAGTTCTGGACATTTATTTAGGACCCCCCATTTCTTTCTCTTTGCCTATATTCTGTAATCAATTCTTGATAGGGAAGCCGATCTCTAACCTGCAGTCCAAATAAATTCTTGGACTCTTCCCATTATATTACCTTTCCCTCTCTAGTTATCTTCTCCCAATACCTTGATTCTTTTGCCAGTTTTCTCCAATAAGTTCCAGACCCATTTAGCGTAGTTTGATTACTTTTGTATAAATGTAAATTTGTCTGTGTCACAAGTGATGATTCATTAAAGGTGTTAAAAAAAGAGTACAGTTAACAAGAATAGAATTGTTGGAGGGGTGTATTACATGTGATGTAGATGCAATTATATTAGAAGACACAAGATGTTTAACAAATGAAGAAAGATTACAAACAGAGAAACTATGAGAAGGAATGATAATCTGGAATAAGGAAAATGAGAGATGCTCTGGAATAGCAGTATTCTATAGAAATACAGAAAATATATTAGATGCAACTTTAGTAAAAATTGGAAGATTAACCATTATAGATTTAAAATGGAAAGAACAAGTATATAGAAATAATATTATATACGTATACTAATTGTAAAGAAAGGGAAAGCTTATCTCATCATATGTTAGACTATGTAGTGAAAAATATAAATATAGTAACAAGGGACTTTAATTGTTATTTAAGAGGCAAGAGTAAAAAAGGAAATGATAGAAGAAAAATGATAGAAGTTATAAGATGTGGTAGATGGTAGTTTAAAATTTTGGAACAAAATTTCATGGACTTAAAAAGGCGGTATGCATGGCATTAAAACATATTATTTTATAGTGTAAAAAGGTTTAGTTGTAGGAGAAAGGGAGGTGGTTGAAACAAGATTTTCTGATTATCTTGCAATATGGTAGACATAAAGGAAAACAAGGACTATATAAAAAAAAGGGCAAAGGAATAAAAAGGATAAATAGAAAGCATGGAATGAAGAAGGAAAGCGGTTATTTTATTTTATTTTAAGTTTGTTGACCAGGCTAGTCTAACTGGATATATGCCCATTTTCAGTAGAGGAAAGCTTATCTCATCAGATGTTAGACTATGTAGTGAAAAATATAAATATAGTAACATGGGACTTTAATTGTTATTTAAGAGGCAAGAGTAAGAAAGGAAAGGATAGAAGAAAAATGATAGAAGTTATAAGATGTGGTAGATGGTAGTTTAAACTTTTGGAACAAAATTGCATGGACTTAAAAACGGGGTATGTATGGCATTAAAACATATTATTTTATAGTGTAAAAAGGTTTAGCTGTAGGAGAAAGGGAGGTGGTTGAAACAAGATTTTCTGATTATCTTGCAATATAGTAGACATAAAGGAAAACAAGGACTATATAAAAAAAGGCAAAGGAATAAAAAGGATAAATAGAAAGCATAGAATGAAGAAGGAAAGATATTATTTTATTTTATTTTACATTTGTTGACCAGGCTAGTCTAACTGGATATATATCCATTTTCAGTAGAGGCCCGGGGAGATAAGCTCCAAGACAGACATGGACAGACAAGATCATTAATGTTACAAAAATAGACATAAAATTAGTAATATAGTTAGTAATATTATACTAATATTATAGATTAGTAATATAGTTATGGAAAGGTCATATTACTATGAGAACATTTTTTAAAAATTTGGTCAGAATGGTGGATGATATTTAAGGAAAAAATATAAAAATGTTTTTTACAGTGGTAATATGATGTGAGCAAAGCAGAGAAAGAAAAATATAAAAGAGCATATTAAGATGCATTAGAAGATATAGAACATTATGATAGAAAGTACTTTGACAAAGACAAATTATTTTTAACACATAAAGAAAAAATACAAGACTTGTTATATAAGCAAATATATTTTTTACAATGAAAAAGAGAAGTATATAGCTACTTAAGCACATTAGTAAAGAAAGATAGTAATATAATGAGAAAAATAAAAAGTGTAAAAGGAGAAATTGAACTCAGGAAAAGATTATGAATAGTGTAGTATAATATGTAAAAGAAATGTTTAAAGAAAAAAGAAGGTTATGAAAAACATAGAAAGTAAAAATGTTAATAGAAAATGAGAATAAAGAATTGGAAAAAGAGATTTCTTTAAATGAGCTATCTGAATTATTAGGACAAGTAAATATAGATTAAGCTGCAGGACAAAATGGAATAAAGCATGCAATGTATAAAAATTTAAGGGATTGGCAAATATAAATGATTTTAAAGATTTCAAATGAATGGTTAAATTAATGTTTAATGTATAAAGATTCATGTAGTGAAATACTTTAAATAATCTGGAAGAAGGAAAACAGAAGACAATTTAAAAAATGAAGACTGATAGTAGTGAATAATAATGATTATGAGATTTTTATGAAAATAATACAAATGTGATTTGAAAGTAAAGTGGAAATATTATGGAGGATAGCCTATATAGTATCAAGGGGAAGGGTTGTCAAGAATTATTAATGATAGAGAAATTGTGGCTGATGTTATGCACAGAAAGGAAGAAGCAAACATCATGATAGGAGAACCTAATAAGGCATTTGACACAACTGGACATGAAATCTTATGAGTAATAATGAAAGAATATAGCATAAGTGAGGAAGTTAGGAAATTATGTATGTCAGCGGGTCTACTTCTTAATTTCGAAATGCCATAATCTTGAGATTCATAAAATTGAGGCTAGAATCTCGAGATTATGAAATCTAGAAAGTAAGAAATGAAGTAAAAACATATATAAAACCATGTTTTTGCAGCCACGCCCCCTGCAACTCAAATATGCTAACTCTGAGATCACTGTACAATGAAGAGAATGGTAATGTTCCCATTCTGCACTGCATAGAGATGTACATTACCCTCCTCTTCATTGTACAGTGATCTCAGAGTAATATATTTAGGTTGCAGGGAGTGTGGTAGGTACAGTTGGGCTTGCCCCCTGCAAAAACATTGTTTTACAAGTTATCATGTATTTTTTTTTTTATTTCTTAATTTCAAGATTTCACAACCTCAAAATTCTTGGGTCGATATTATGAATTTCGAGATTGTGATCTCTCAAAATTAAGAAGTGGACCCATGTCAGCATATAGTAATAATAAAGTAAAAATACTTGTAAATGGCTGGTTAAGCCAAAAGGTACATATGAAGTGTGGTATTAGGCAGAGATATCCAATGAGTTGTATACTCCTTGCATTAGTTATGAATGTGATAATATGTGAAATAAATTACAGAAATGAAAGTGGCGAGGCATATAAGACCTGAAGAGTTAATAATTTCAGTTCTGTTAACATATGCAGATGATATTATAATAATTGCAAAAAACAAAATTTGGATAAAAGAAATAATTTGCATAAGAGAGATTTTTATATATTTTACAATGAATGAAATTTCTGTTAGGTATAAAATTTGGGAATAAAGATGCAAGTAGAATTCAATGGGAAAAAACAATAGAAGAAATAAAACAACCCTGTCTTTTCTGGAGAACATATAAATTATCATTCAGAAAAAAAGGCTTATTTGATAAATTCAATACTAATAGGGAAAACAGCATACTTAGCAAGTATTTATTTTGCCAACAGTATTTGAAAAGGAATTATTGCAGATATTTTTTTCATTTATATGGGGTTTTAGATTAAACCCAGTAAAAAGAGGAGTTTTTTTTACGTAAATAAAGAAGAAGAAGGTTTATGGTTAATTAACCCAGTGGTGCATGCTGCTTCATTAAATATGTACAAAGTTTTAAAGTAGATAAATGAAAAAGATGAGAGATTAGTAGTCAAAACTGTATAAATATAAGTATGGTAAATTTTGTGGTATGGTAAACAGAGTAAAAGAAAAAAAGAGTGTATAAAGGAGGAGATAAAATATTACCAAGCAAAAATACTTTGTGCAAAGTAAAAATTGATAATATAGAAAGCAATTAAAAAGTATGGTATAAAAATGTAACAATAAAACATTACTATGTTAGAAAATCTAACAGATGAAAAACACAAAGCTGTAAAAATAAGAAGCAGATTGTGTAATCAAAAAGTAGAATGTCAAGATTTTTTGTGGAGACTGGTAAAAGAAACATTGTCAGTAAAAGGAAATTTGCCATATAAAAATAAAAGTGATAGAATATGTTTGCATTGTCAAGAAGAAGAAACAATGGAACATGTTTTTTTGAAATGTAAAAGAGTAAAAATTTTTGGGAGAAACTATATAAGAAGTAGATAAAATAGACATGAATATGATTAAATATGGGCATTATAAGAACATAAGTAAAGAATATGTTAAAATAATAGATAAAAAATATTTTATGTTATATGGAATGAAAGAAAAAATAAAATTATATTTAATGGCAAATGGACTTTAGCAACAATATTAAGTAAAATCAGATGGGGTCATGGAAAAAGGAGTGGAGGTCTAGCAGTGTTGAAAATTTAGTACGAGTGTGTAAACAGATTTGTAATATATATATATATATATATATATATATATATATATATATATATATATATATATATATATAATATCTATCTATATCTATATCTATCTATCTATCTATATATATATATATATATATATATATATATATATTATGTATAAAATTGTACACTTGGAAAAATTTATAAATATGTAAATACTTTGTAAATAAGGGTTGTTTTGTGTTATAAATAAAGGATCCCTACTCTTTTTGATAGGTGTTGTGGGATCTTTTATATCCACCTGAGCTGCCACCTACTCAAGCAGGCTGGTCCCCCATTTAATTGAATGGGAAGTATCAGTAAAGTGGCCATTCCACCTGTATAAAAGATTTGGTATAACAGATGGTAGCTAATGGGAAGCCAGATTGCCTAGAGTTCTACACACAGATGGAGCTGTACTACAGGTGTCAGGAATCAAGAAACCTGGGACGAGCAGGCACATGAAAGTGTATGGTGTCAGCCATCCCTTCAACACCTTTGGGAATTGCTTTAAGCGTGCACTAGACAAAAATATAAGCATTCCCTAGTGGGCTCTTCATGCTTTCTGCCCTACTGGTGGAGTTGTTGCAGTTAATGATTTTTTGGCCACAAACTCTACATCTATGTGAAACCTTGAATTGTATGTAGGCTGGTTGCATGCAGTAATAGGTCTGATGTACAGATGAAACTGCTGCTGCTCCAAAGACCTTTAGGTGGACTTGGCAGCCCTGATGAGTCATCCAGTTGTAGAGAGACTCCCATTACCTGTTCTTTGCTAACAGAAAATCTATTCAGTTAATTAACTTGGCTTTGCAAGGTATTAAATTGGGTGAACCATGAACCTCCTGGATGATGTTATCCTGGGGGGATGATGGATTATATACTTTGGTGTAATGAGAGTTTGATAGCCTCTGCCATCCTACTCTCACTACCCTGGGTTTTTAGAAATCCAGCACAAGAAGTATAATTTTTTGAAGAAATACAAGAGAAAGAGTAAGAATGAGAAACAGATGGGAAAACAGAGTAGAAGAAAAAGAAGCTAAGGAGGAAAAACAGAGTATGTGGCAGTTTTAGAAGGATGAATGCTACAGGGCATTATGAATGATACAAATATAAGAAGTTTGAAGCTTGGAGAGGCAGATTTAGATGAATACTCATCTGATTGGTGAGAAGAAAAGAAGGATGACTTAATTCTACCATAGAGGTCAGCAAGACTTTGGAGGTGACTGAAACTTACTGTTTTTCCCACTGGCCACGTCATATAATCGCTTTAAGAGATTCTGGTATGTAATCACTGTGAATTTTCTGCTATACAAACAGAAAGTAAGCTTTTGGAGAGCCCAAACTATTCACAAATATTATTTTCCCAAAGCTGCATATGATACCTTTGGCTGAAATCTACTACTGGTTGTTTTCTCTTTGAAAAGAGAGACTTGGTGAAGTACAAACCTCCACCTGAGATATTACACATTTAATTCCACAGTAAACCTTTTCTCCCCTCCCCTTGCTGCTGCAACCTTTCTGTCTTTCCTAGTCCCCCAGATATCACTGGGTCTACCTACTCCTTCCATGAGTGACCTGGGGCCAGCATGGATTATGCTCTGGGGGTAGTGCTGGCAACTACTTCTGCTGCTGAGGGAGATTATGTTATTGACTATCCTTGTTTACCCATCCCTCCCCTGCATTAGTCAACAGTTTCCAAGGGCTACTCTCTTCTATGACCCACTCCTTCTCTCAAGATGTATCTTTGACAAATACCCTCCCTGCCAGCATTTCAGACACCTGAACCACTAATCAAACCCATGTTACCTGTGTCATAGTTATGGCTTTATTGATCTAGGCCAAGGCACTTGCTTACTGCATAATAGACTCTTGACTCTAGTCAGACTTGGCTAGCATATGGATCCAGTAAAGGTCTCCTTGATCTTTTGGAATGCCTATTCACAAGCAGTTATCTAAATAACCATTTTTTTTTTCAAATAAGGTCCACAGAAGAGGTGATTATTGTGCTATAGGGAGGGACAAACTTTCTATATTACCATGTTGTTCCAAGGAATTTCTTGATACCAGGGTTAGACCAAGCCTTAGGAGCTTCTGTCTTGGCAGGCTTTAATATGATGTTGGCTTCATCAATCTGATAACCAAGGCAAGACATTTCAATCATTTCCACTTTTATTTATTTATTTTTTTTTTGCCTTGCTGGTTCCCCTTTTCTGTTTTTAATTCCTCAGCACTTCCTTAACAGACTAAAGATGTTCCTGCCATGGCTAATTGAATTCTGCAGCATCATCTATATAAACAAGAGAAAAGTCTCCAGCTCCTGTTGGGATGTGTTCTTTTGGTCTTTGGAAAATTTACTTGGTAGTTTTCTTTTAAAAGGACATTTAAATTTATAAGGAAAAAATGAGTAGCAAAAGCCACACTTGCTGCAGGTATCATGAGTTCTAGAATGGCCTTAACTCTTAGTCTAGAACCACATTAACTCTTAGTCAGCTCAATAGTAGTCAGCTGCATAGCCCCCTCAACTACTCTATTGATTCATTTCTTCAGGGCAGGTGGTAAACATTTGATTCAGTGTATCTCTTTAATTCCTCATAGTTTACACAGAGCCTTGTACTTTTTGACAGCAGCTGCTTGTGAGGCCCAAGGACTGCTGGATTCAATTGGATTACAGTTATATCCAACATCTCCTAAAGTTCATCCCCCATGGTCTTCTTGACTTATTAAGGCACCTTGTAGCCTGCTTAACTGGCTTTTTTGAGTCTGTGTGTCCAAATGGTGCCATGTCAGATGGATACACCCTGGTTTTGCAGCTCCTGTTGTACTATTCATGTTTCAAAAACCTGAGTAAGAGGTAATTGCTTTGAAAGCACCACATATCTAAAGAGGTAACAGTCCAAGCTGCAGTGCCATAGCTGGCTCATTTAGTGCCGAATGCCCATTCCTGTTATAGAGCTCCCATCTCCTCAGCTCTTTTGGGAAGATAAAAAAGGTCTGTGGTCTGATCTGGTGGATGGCTGGTGCTGAAACACCAAGGCTGTATAAAAATCCATCCAAAAAAAAATACAGTTTTGAGAAAGAAATACACCTTTATCACAAGACAAAGCTTTCAGGTTCACACGAATTCCCAAAATGCCAACCAGCCAATGCTTACTATGTCCCATTTCCACCCCATCTCTTGTCAGAAGAGGAGGAATTAAAACTAAAAAAAAAGTCTGCTATCTGGTACCTGGTGCTCAGGAAATGCAGGAGCCAAACAGGTCCCATTTCTGCACTGCAACCCCACCCTTCCTTTTTCAACTGAGAAAAAAAGCTCTTCTCTTTCCTTAAATTGTAGAAAACATTTGTAACAAGCAGTTGCTACAATTTATTCTCAAGGAACAGCGAGCACTAAAATGCTTAAATTAAACAACAACAAAAAAAACTTTTGGTTTAAACTGTAGCAAACTGCTTCTTACATTTATAGCATGCAGTTTATACCACTCATACTACAGCATTTAGGTTTGTCTTTAAAAAGAATCAATTTTTTTCTCTTAAACTGTAGCAACTTGCTTCCTGGATTTGTAGCAAGCAGTAGCTACAGTGTATACCAGACATGGAGTGCTATAGCAAAAACAAGTAATTTTTCTTTTTAAAATGTGACAAAGTTGCAATAGTTTAGACCACACCTGGAGTTCTTCAAGACTCAGCTTTGACTGCAAATGCAATACCAACATTTAAAAGCTGGTATGTACTATACTAAAGAGCAATCAGGCTCAGCTGATCCTAGCCCCTACCATTTTGCACCCAGAGAAGTTTTCCTCTTTGACCCAACCTAGCCACACTACTGCCAAGCTGCACTGAGAGGGTTTACCACAAACCCCCCCTCTGATTCTTCCTGTACTTACTCTAGATACTGATCACAAATGTCAATTTATCATAGTAGGGATTCCATCGTGTCAACATGGTGGAGCTTGTGATTTACCTTCTGCCTTGCACCTCTGCCACATAGTTAACATTGCTTTTTGCTTTTTTTCTCTCTTTTTTTTCATTAGTGAAAGACGTATCCCATGCTGCCTGCAGCTTATTTTGTCAGATTTTGACAAGTGCCATTATCTTTTGTCCAGCGTGTATTCTTGGGATCTAACTGTCCAGTCAAGCAATGCATTTTGCTGTTGTTATGCTTGTACAAGAAATGTCCTACATAATTTCTAAGTGTAAGAGTGAAACTGAGGGCATATTTCACCCCCTAATAAACTCCTTGTATAAATTACATTCACCCCCTCACTCATCCATACCTTTCAACCTCTTAGTACAAGAAATCTGGAGAAAGCCTAAAATAATTTGGCAACATAGGTCCAAAACTAGAGACAGATTTTAAATATTGCTCTTATAAATGTAGAGAGTGGCTAGAATAACAGAATATTTGTTAATATTCATTTTCTGAAAGCTATGAATCCTGAAACTCAAATGTATGTCATTATTGAGTGACTTCAATTTTCAGTCATTTGCCAGACAACCACAAATAATATGAGGATCACACCAAAAATGAGGCAAAAAATCTAGACATTCTGTGTAAATTTGGGAAGTTGAGAGGTATGCACTTGTTGTAAATTAAACTGAGGAGCCCTCTCAACTTGTGACCAGGGTGATGAAAGGAGAAGCTTAGTTTATATATTTTTATTTATTTATTTGAGACTGTCCTGCAATGTTGTTTTAAATATTTCCTGTGCTTTTGAACTCTGATGTCACTGTGAATATATATTTAGTATTGTTTTAGTCTTTTATAATTTATTATTTCAAAAACCTGAGTAAGAGGTAATTGCTTTGAAAGCACCACATATCTAAAGAGGTAACAGTCCAAGCTACAGTGCCATAGCTGGCTCATTTAGTGCCGAATGACCATTCCTGTTATAGATCTCCCATCCCCTCAGCTCTTTTGGGAAGATAAAAAAGGTCTGTGGTCTGATCTGGTGGATGGCTGGTGCTCCCCAAATACCAACCAGCCAATGCTTACTATGTCTCATTCCCACCCCATCTCTTGTCAGAAGAGGAGGAATTAAAACTAAAAAAAAAAAAAGTCTGCTATCAGGTACCTGGTGCTCAGGAAATGCAGGAGCCAAACAGGTCCCATTTCTGCACTGCAACCCCACCCTTCCTTTTTCAACTGAGAAAAAAAGCTCTTCTCTTTCCTTAAATCGTAGAAAACATTTCTAACAAGCAGTTTCTACAATTTATTCTCTAGGAACAGCAAACACTAAAATGCTTAAATTAAACAACAAAAAAAAAACTTTTAGTTTAAACTGTAGCAAACTGCTTCTTACATTTATAGCAAGTAGTTGCTGCAGTTTATACCACTCATGGAGTACTACAGCATTTAGGTTTGTCTTTAAAAAGAATCAATTTTTTTCTCTTAAACTGTAGCAACTTGCTTCCTGGATTTGTAGCAAGCAGTAGCTACAGTTTATACTAGACATGGAGTATTATAGCAAAAACTAATCATTTTTCTTTTTAAAATGTAACAAAGTTGCAATAGTTTAGACCACACCTGGAGTTCTTCAAGACTCAGCTTTGACCGCAAATGCAATACCAACATTTAAAAGCTGGTATGTACTATACTAAAGAGCAATCAGGCTCAGCTGATCCCAGCCCCTACCATTTTGCACCCAGAGAAGTTTTCCTCTTTGACCCACCCTAGCCACACTACTGCCAAGCTGCACTGAGAGGGTTTACCACAGAACCCCCCCTCTGATTCTTCCTGTACTTACTCTAGATACTGATCACAAATGTCAATTTATCATAGTAGGGATTCCATCGTGTTAACATGGTGGAGCTTGTGATTTACCTTCTGCCTTCACCTCTGCCACATAGTTAACATTGCTTTTTGCTTTTTTTCTCTCTTTTGTTTTCATTAGTGAAAGATGTATCCCATGCTGCCTGCAGCTTATTTTGTCAGATTTTGACAAGTGCCATTATCTTTTGTCCAGCGTGTATTCTTGGGATCTAACTGTCAGTCAAGCAATGCATTTTGTTGTTGTTATGCTTGTACAAGAAATGTCCTACATAATTTCTAAGTGTAAGAGTGAAACTGAGGGCATATTTCACCCCCTAATAAACTCCTTGTATAAATTACATTCACCCCCTCACTCATCCATACCTTTCAACCTCTTAGTACAAGAAATCTGGAGAAAGCCTAAAATAATTTGGCAACATAGGTCCAAAACTAGAGACAGATTTTAAATATTGCTCTTATAAATGTAGAGAGTGGCTAGAATAACAGAATATTTGTTAATATGCATTTTCTGAAAGCTATGAATCCTGAAACTCAAATGTATGTCATTATTGAGTGACTTCAATTTTCAGTTATTTGCCAGGCAACCACAAATATCATGAGGATCACACCAAAAAGGAGGCAAAAAACCTAGACATTCTGTGTAAATCTGGACAGTTGAGAGGTATGCACTTGTCATAAATTAAACTGAGGAGCCCTCTCAACTTGTGACCAGTGTGATGAAAGGAGAAGCTTAGTTTATATATTTTTCTTTCTTTATTTGAGACTGTCCTGCAATGTTGTTTTAAATATTTCCTGTGCTTTTGGACTCTGATGTCACTGTGAATATATATTTAGTATTGTCTTAGTCTTTTATAATTTATTATTAAATATATTTAAACCTTTCATTGTGGCTGATCTATGTAGAGATATTTAAGTTTTGAGAGTACTTGCATATTTATTTGATGACACTGTGTTGGCCACTCCTAATAGCCTTGCTCTTGGTCAAACTACCATTTGTGTTAATATTATTCCTGCTTGAACCTTGTCCATGGATACTCTCAGTATTGTCTTAAGAGTAAACTTCTCTACAAGACCTTTTGTTTGTGGATAATAGATCATAGTCTGTTGCTGCTTTGCCCCACAACATTTCTGTAAATTGGTCAGTAGGTCTGACATTAAATTAAGAAACTCAAGTCTGTCTCTATTTCTTGGGAAAGCCACCCTGTTGAAATTTTGTAACAGAACATTTGACACTTTTTCTTTTCTAAACAAAGGGCAGACACATTGCTGCAGGATGCTTTGTAGCATGGTTTACCACTCACAAGAAATACTTCTTAATTGTAATGCTTGGAGTGCTAAGATACCCAACTCTCCATTTGAAATTGGTCTTCAGTAATGAAAAGGGTACCAAAGCAGTTTTAGCTTTATTCTCCATCATGCCATCCTTTTATTTGTTCACATGTCTTGTATTACCATGTCATATATCTTTCAATTCTCCTTTTTGTGCACATGCACTCTGAAAAACAGATGTCACAGGCTATGGTCAGAAGTTTACCTAATAGTAGGTCCTTGGAGTCACCGTCTGCTGTACCACTTTTCTCTCTAGCTCCCCTTACAGGAATCAATTCTCTCTACAATAACCTATTATTCCAGTGTACAGAATCCCCTTGCCCTTTGGGAACCTCCTTGGCTATCTCTCTCACAAGTCCTGTAAGATGTGATCTGAGAGTTAGGCTGATTTCAACTCTTTCTTTGCAATCCTCCTCACTTCCCTTTCCAAAGGAAATATAACATCTTTTGACAATTGTGGCTCATAATTACACATGTTGCTACTACTTAGCAGTTTCCCTAAAGTAGCCACATTAACAAACTCTTTTAGAAGTCTGGGCAGTGTCTGGGTCTCTTACCTGTACCTCCCTATCCACTTAATCCCATGCCTGGTTGTATGTAAATGTATACACAAGACACTATATCATCAAAATAATTTCCTATTAAAAATATCAATTTGAATGTCATCAAATACTGTCAACTGTTTGGTTCTCTGCCCCCTTCTCAGTCCAAATAAACCGTGGTTAGAGGTATTTCAATATCTGTCCTTCGCATGGCCCTAACTGGAATATACTTCCCATATCAGTAATGTTCCCTTCTAAAAACCTCAGGCTTAACAGTAGCTATGTCTGATGCAGTATTCCTTTTAGCAATGCATTACCTTCATTACACCAGGGCTGTGTACAACCTTTGTGGTAATTTGACACAGCTGCTGTTTCAAGCTGACCACCACTATACCAGTGCCATTCATGCTGGCTCCCTCATTTGACTTTTGTTTCCTGTCTTGTGACTATGGACATCAAGGCTGCATATGTCTTACTGGTTATACCAGAAACATCTAACACCCAGTCCCTGGCATGTACAAGAACCAGTAGTTTCCACCTTTGCATTTAGAGGATGCTGTGATGACTTAGGCTGCTCTCTGTAGGTTCCTGTAGACCCATGTGTAGTGCTAGATAAACGTGTCTTATGTATTTGTGCCCTACTGCTTGGATAGAGATCACTCTGACAAATTCATCAGCAGTGTTTCACTCTCAGTTTGACAACCAGACTTTCATATCCTCATACAAAGTAGTGAGTTCTTATTGCCTTATTATAAGGCCTCCTATTTAACATCCACTCACATAGATATTAAAATAAGTGCCTAGTTCTTTAGTGAAATCACTGACATTGCACTCTGCCATTCATCTATATTCCCTAAACTTTCTGCAGTAACTTTCAAGTGTTATCTTCATACATACATAAAGAACATTTTACATGTGTAAACAGTCCAATGTATTTTATTAAGAGCCCACATTGGCTTACTTGTTAATAGTGAGGTTGTAAACCTTACCTATTGCCCCATTGGTCCTGATCTATTTGTTGCTGATTGCACACATGATCAAAAGCCCTAAGAATTTATAAAGTAATCCCCCTCTTTATACTGATAGAACAACAGAGAGATTGGATTAGCAAGAGAGTGAGAATAGAATTGCTGGAACTATATTCATTTTCAAGCCTTGATGAGTACATTCATGTGATGAACCTTGTTTTTATAAAAATCTCACCAAGATGAGAGTGATAAATAAACTGAATTTTATATATCATGGAGAGAGAATGGTAAAAGAATAAAACAGACGACTAGGTGCACATGTCCTATGATAAAAAAGTGTCCATTCCTGGTCTATGTTCTGGTGCCAGGATAGGAGTGTAGAATCCTTATAATATAGAAACATGCATATCATAGGGTTAGGCCATGCTGCAAGTCCCTCCCCACCTCCACCCCCATTGTAGAAGTAAGTGCTAGTCCACAAAAAATAAATAAATACATAAAACAAAAATACAAATAAATAAATAAATAAATGATAGGCCAAACAATAAATTGGTACTCTGAGGATAAGAAAGAGATTATGTACTGCTTCTATTATGGAATAAAAGTAGAATTTCCTCAGCAACATTTGGTAAAAGCAAGAAATAAGTTATAGAAAAGAAAATCAATTGCGCCAGAGAAACAGTTAACAGCTATAAATAAGAATCTAAGGCCTTTAATAGAAAAAATCATATTAGAATAATATTTAAATATAAAAACATTAGATTGTCTAGAAAAAGACATGACTGAGGTAGTAGTACATGAAAAGAACAAAAAAAGCACACAATTTCATTAATGTAGTTCTGTGTTTGAATTCTGTATTGTTAAAATGTAATAAAAAATTGTTTAAAGAAAAGAAAAAGGACAAAAAAAAGCTATTGAAATGCATAAAAATGAAGCACGGACTTGGGAAAGAAAGAGATGCAACAGTGTAAATAACACGTATGCAGAAAATACAGTTGTACTAACCTATATGACCACTGCAGCTGCAAAGACATTTGAAGATACATAAAGATAATGACACCCAAATATGGTAAACTGTACAAAGGAAACAACAAATACACAAAAGTATATTGTATTGAGAGGCAAAATATTCTGTTAGGCAGAAAAATCAACAAATAGGAATTGAAGTGATAGACCAACTGAGAAGTGAAGAGCTTAATGTGAAGACTGATACCGGCAATATCCCAACATGAGAAAACAATGAATGTCCTGAAAATGTTGTAACAGACAGAAGAGGACAGTTGTATAGAGGATAGACCACAGAGTAACAGCCTATAACCTTCTTCAGGAGGCTTGGTTGAAATTCCAGTTCAGACTGCATATTAGGGGCAAGTGCAGGAAGACGAGAGCAAAGAGAACACTAAGTAAGAAACAGAGAACAAAGAGTATATTCTCCATTGAGAAGATAATGACCTAAGAGAAGACCTGCTAGATTTCATTGGAATTGGCAGGCATATTAAGATAGATGAGAGAAAGAGGCTACATAAAGTGAATAAAACCAAAAAATGATAGAAGGCTGATAAAATAAAATGAGCACAGGAATAAGGTCAGTTCAGAGACATGTATGGGGTGTAACAGACTATACTACTCTACAGCTAAAATGATAATATATAAAGTACCACTACAAAAATACAGAGCAACAATGGAAAGTAATGGAACAAGCTGACTGCCACCATGGAAGCAGTGACTAGAAAAAAAACATGAAGCAGCTAAGGCAGGCAATACCATTACTAGAGGAACGCAGAAAACAGAATAAATTATCATACATTCTAAGGCAGATAGATGTGGTAAAAACACACATCATCAAATTAGATAAGGATTCATCTTACACCATTTTCTGTAAAAAAACTAAAGATATTAGTATAAGCAGAAAAACATGGAAGATATACAAAAATATAAGGAAAAGTACAAAGCAATAAAGCCATTGATGACCCATAATTTTTTGTAGGTCAAAGGAAAATAAAACAACAGCAATAATAGCAGCACCTTAAAAAAGAAACCAGTACATTTTGGAGGAGTGTTTTTATGAAGATCTTGTTGAAAGAAATAAAGATGTCAAATATACAGAATACTTTAAACAAGCAGTATAAAGTGCAACAGAATGAAGTAACATTTAGAAAAATTGAGGCAAAATTAAAAATGTCTCCTTACTGGAAATTTCTAGGTCCAGATACAATATCCAACTTTTGCTTAAAAGTATCTTTTTTTAAACATGCAATCAGGGCCAGCCTTAGCTAAAATGGCACCCTAGGCAAAGTAGTGCTCCAGTGCCCCTTAAGCCCCACCCACTCCATACTCATAAAACACCGTTATTTGAGCCACACCCACAGGTAGGTCACTCCCCAAGAAAGCCACTCTAGTCATTTCCTTGAATTATTTAAATGCATAGGAAGAAAATATACCTTGTAATGTAATTAAACTGGAAGTGAAGTTGGAATTATCCTTTAATAAATTTGGTTTATCTGTTGCTCCTTCACACATATTTACAATAAAAGTCATGTCCTCAGAAAATAGAAGCCTATGTGCCTTGTTTCAAAGGGTTGTTTAAGTTAATCTAAACAGTTTCATTTATCTTGGGGTAGGCAAGAAAGCCTTACAGCTCAATGAATGTAGAATAGCAACCTCTCTCTTCAATATGTACATCAGCTTAAGTCTCAGGAACACAATACTATGCAAAGGAAAGGGGAATTTTTTTAGGGAGGTACAAAATATGCATTTGCATAAATAATATTTCAGCATTGGAGGAACTACCTTGTAAAAAGCTAGTTGTCAATCAGCACAGTATAATGTTTGTATTACTTTTTAACGAGGTAAGTATGCTAAACAGTCCATCCACAGCTCTCAATGAATCAGGGACAAATCTTAATAGAATAAGGGACAGATCCAGAAAACAAATCAGTAATTACAAAATAAGAGAATGTGAACTAATATACATTTTCTGAATTAAAGAAAGTCCATAACTCTAATTATTATCACAATTTATTAAGGGTAGTTTGCCACCTTTTCTCCAAAAGTCACCAGTTTTAGGATGGATTAAGAGGGACAGAGCTAAAATTTGAGTCAAAAGCAGGGATGTCCCTGAAAATTATGGAGAGCTGAGAGGTCATATGCAATGTCATGCAGAAAATATCAGAATGCAGTTCTTAAAAATAAAATAACCAGACGACAAATGTAATAAACATTAAACAAGAAAATGTATTTGAAGCAAAATGGAGCTTACACACACACAAAAAAAAAGTTTATCAATCTTGTTGCGTTAAAAGTTTCCTTGTATATGTAAATAAAGAATGCCAGCAGGGAAAGGTAACTGAGAACTCTGCTTTCCATGCATGGCAAGGACAGTGCATGACTCACTATTCAAAGCATGTTTGGATATGATGCTGTCCTATACACCATCATTCTTCTTCCAACACAAGGGAAATACTTAATTGCTCTGTTTAAAATAATTCTATGACAGATAGACTTCGTATAAAACAGATTTATTAGCTAAGCTATTATACAAACTGACTAAGGGCTCTATCCTCAAATGAGTTAAGTAACTACTTTTGCTTACGTATTTCCTACTTTAAATACCAGAGCTGGATGATGGTCAAATAGGGCCCTAAGCAGGGCAATAGATCACCCCCCCACAGCAGCCCCTCCTGTAGCAACCCCTATCCCCCCCCCCAACAGCAGCCTCCTCCCCAGCCATTCCAGTGTTCCATTACTTGGCTATTTCTCACAAGTTACCATAAACCCTGTTCAAACCTATCAGTGTGCATATTGTTTTCTTATTTACTTCTACAATAATTACAGATATTGGAATAAAATAACACAAAAACAGATAGCCATTTGCTAAACAAATAATACAGTCTCGCAATGAAAACAGCCCTAACATGAGCAGTTAACTTCTCTGCCCTTGAAACTCACATCCAGTGAAACAGCAAAACATAAATTCATTGAAACGGCATGAAAATCCACATTCATAGAAAATGCATCTGGCCAGTTGAGGATTAAGTTTAGCTTTGGGCTGTTTTCAAAACATAAACTCCTTGCACACATTTTTAGGGCCATGCATACATGTATATGTTCTTTCTTTCATCATCCTGATTGTATTAAATTATATTCCTTGTATAATACAGCACCACTTGTTAGAATGTGTTTTAATAGTTTTAAACATTCTTTTAATAAGCAATAAAATGAAATGTTTGAACCAATAATGACAAAAACTACCCATTTCAGAAAATGTTGACCATAAAGGGCCACTCAGACTTCTGTCATTGCAATCCACCGCTATCACTCAATATGCACAATCTCTGCAGAAGTAAAATCATCTGAATAATTCCACATTATAGACATCTGTAACTAATGAAGAGGCTGCTAATAGCAAACAACTTTACATCTCAACGTTTCATCTAAAAATGTAGTGCCTGCTGCCCTTGAAGAATTAATTGCCTATATTACATTAAAAAATTGGTAAGTTAGTAATGTTGCAATAGTAAATGACTAACAAACCAACAACAAAGTTCATAGTTACTAGGCATCTCATACAAAGGAGGACACACTCAGGAGTGTAGAACCCCTATCCTCCCTTATAATGCACCAAATAATCAGCAATCATATGGGTACTGCAATATCAGCACTTCATCTACATGGTTTGAGAGTAGAATCCACAGCCTTCTGCACCAAAGGCAATAATGCTACTAACACTGCCTTCAGATTCTACAGCACAAACAGTGGCTGCCATTTGATAAACAAAACAGTTAAGTTCTACATGGAAACCAGACTTAGCATAAGCAGCAGTAAACTTTCTTCCTTTGAAGCTCACAATTCCATAAAAATTAATTGAAACTCATAATCCCTTGAAAATACACTGAAACTCTTAATTGCCTGAAAATGTACTGAAACTCAAACTAACATTTCTGTCAGCAGTCTGGTAGTTGGTGTAGAGCAGTGGTTCCCAAACCTTTATGAACAGAGACCTACTTTTGAAAACAGTAATTTTTCCTGACCCAATACTCCTATATACATTGGTATGTGTGCATCTGAAGCACTCATGGTCATCCTTAAAGGAGAAGATGCCACCACCACATAGTGTTTTTTGGGGATTTAAAGGGGCCATGTAAACTATGCATACCTCTCAACATCTTAGTGCAAGAAATCTGGACAAAGTCTAAATTAACATGGATGCAATGGCTGAAAAAATAGGGATAGATTTTAAGTAGTACTCTTTTTAACTTATAAAGTTGCTAGAATAACAAGGATTTGTGTTAACATGCATTTCTGAAGGATATGAAGTCTGAAAGTCATATATATGTCTCATTATTTAGTCACTTTAGTCCTCTGTGATTTGCCACAAAACCACAAATTTTATGAGAAACAGACAAAAACTTTGATGCTAAATCTGGACACACACACAGACACACACACACACACTCACCTACCTTCTCTCTGTTCTCACACAGCAGCACACACATACACACACTTACTCTCTCACAAAGCATCACACACATACACATACTTACTCTCACACACACACACAAACACACGCATGCATTTCATCTCTCATACAAACAAAACAGCTAATTTAAATTCCATATATATACATACATACATACACACACACAAACTTTCTCTTGCCTACAGAAGCGAACAGTATAAATTACACCTAGACACACACAAACACTTATCTTCTTTTTAAACAGAATGTCCACAAGCACACACATGGACTTAACCACTCTGTTAACCAAACTGCTAGCTTAAATTCTGCACTGAACTGCAGAATGCATTTACATCCACATTGGCATACGTGCATGTGATGCACGCATGTTCCTCCTTAAATGAGAAGACTCTAGTACTGCAGAGTGTAGACATTTTTTTTAATTGTTAAAGCCTCCTGGCCAACCTGCAGCTATAAAAGTGGGAGGGCACCCCCCCCCCCATGGTTCCAATGCACTTGACTCAAAGGCAAGGCACCAAGAAGAGTGTGTACATACTTTATGAACTGAGAAAAAGAAAATAAATTAATTAAAATAAATAAATAAAAATTGTGCCCTTTACGAGGCCATCCTGTACGGCACCCTAGGATGATGTCCAGTTCACCTATGCCTAAGGCAGGCCATGCATGCAATCAGCCTGCATTAATTACAGATGTAAAATGAACATCCAGAGCTATATAGTCTAAAAAGCATAACAAAAGCTTAAAGATATACAAAATTAACATAGTCAATCAGATCCACTTGAATAAGACGTGCACTAAAGAACTTTGGAAGCAAAACATTAAAAATGGTAAATAATCTGACTAGTTAGACATATCTAACTCTGAATAAGTCCATTGTTAGATCTTATTAAATTCAACAATAAAGTGATGATAGCAGTCCATCTGCAGTTGTTCATAGGTTCATAGGTTCATACTAGGCTATCTGCCCTAGGGCATTTATAAGCCTAGCCAGAGTGTGTTTGGCTTTCGCCACCCATTTTAAATTAATTTTGCTATGCCCTTTTTCGAGGTTAGTATACTGTGCCTCTGTCTAACAGTGACACAGAAGTGATACACGGGGTAAACCTACAATCTCCCATCCACTCATCAAGATTCCTCTTGAAGAGAGTCAATGAGGGACTCTGCCTAACCTGGACTGGGATTTTATTCCAGAGTGAAGGGAGCCTCTGGGTTATGAATCTGTCCCTCCAGCATGTCCTATTTATTTCAGTGCTGAGGTTCAAGTCTCTTGAGCGCGTAGCTCGATGGGATTTGGATTTTCTGAGGTGCAGCATGTCCATTAATTCTGGGTTGGACATGGCTTTATACGCCAGGCACAGATCGCCTCTGAGCAGGCAGTATGCCACTGAGTAGAGCTGGAGTTTCTTTAACTGGGCAGCATATGGCATCTGTTTGAGCCCTTTGATCCTCTTGGTGAGGTACTTTTGGGGTCTTTCCAGTTGCTGCAGGTGTCTGGTAAGGTACATCCCAAAAGGGGCATTGTACTCAATTATGGGCCTGATGAGGGATGAGTAAAGAGGCACGATGACCTCCCTGATCTAGATGTGAATCCCTTCATGATTAGGTGGGCCATATAAAATGTTTTTCTAACCACTTTGGCCACGTGGTTGTCAAATGAGAGATTGCTATCAACTTGGGTCCCCAGGTCCCTAATTACTTCTTCTGTACTTAATGTATTACCACCTATGTGGTAATTTGTGGGCACTTTGTTTTTGCCAAAGGGGATGACTATACACTTTTTGGCATTTAGCTTGAGGCCATGGCTCTGGCACCAGTTGTCGGTTTTTATGAGGCCCTTTTGGAGGATGCTTGTGTTGGCTGGAGAGTCAATTATGGTGCCCAGTTTGCAGTCATCTGTGAACTTGGTCAGTCACAGTCCTTCCGTGTTGGCCTGTACCTCCGAGAAATATATACCGAACAAGAGAGGTCCCAGGACTGAGCCTTGTGAGACTCCACTTGTAACTGGTTTGGAGTCTGACAAGGCTCCAGCATTTCTAACCATGTGGGTTCTGTCTTTGAGCCAGTTTGCAACCCATCTAGTGACATAGGGGTTTATATTTAAACTGGTGAGCTTATCTATAATGCCTGAGTGGGGTATTGTATCGAAGGCTTTTGCGAGGTCCAGGTAGGCTGTGTGGACCACCTTCCCCTCGTCAATGGCCTTAGTGACTGTTTCAAAGAAATTGACCAGGTTTAAGAGGCAGGATCCTCCCTTAACAAAGCCAAACTGGGTAGGATCCAGTGTCTGTAGGTCCCCAATACCTTTATTTATGCGGTCCATGATGATCCTATCCATAGCTTTGCAGACCAAGCTAGTCAGGCTTATGGGGCGATAGTTTCCAGGATCCGTTGAGGCACCACCCTTGTGGAGAGGGACCACTGTTGCTGTACGCCACTCTTTGGGTACATATCCTGTAGTAAGGCTGAGATTGAACAGTAGTTTTATGTTTGGGTTTAGCTCTTCTTGGAGTTCATGTAGGATGCAGCCTGGGACACTGTCTGGTCCCATTGCTGTGTTTTTTGCTTTGGAGAGGGCGGCTCTTACCTGAGCATCTGAGATGTCAAGGGGGCAGCACCCTGCTGGGATAGATATTTGCCCTTTTGGTGGGGGGGGGGGGGTTTGCGCTGAACCTGTCAGCTAGGATTTTGGCAATGTCTGTGGGTTCGGTGTATTTTTTGTCATTTTGGACTAATTCTGAGCATATCTGGGAATTCCCACCCAGGTTCCTAACATAACTAAAGAAAGCCTTGTGATTATCCTTAGTGTCCTGTGCAATATTTCTCTCAAAGCTGGCCTTACACGATTTTATGAGTGCCCATAGTTTTTTGCTAATACTGATCAGAGATGCCTTCCCTTTTTGGGATTTTGCTCTATCATGTAGTAGCCTCCTCCTTCTATTGTATAGTTTGTTTATGGCCAGGGTCCACCAGACAAGACGTCTGCCTTTGGAGGATTTGGTCTTGGTTTTATTTGGGATTGCATGATTCATGCAATCCTGAAGGTGTTCATAGAATGTGTTTATAAAGGATTCTGCGGTCTGGGCCATATTTTCCACAGGGGGCTTTGAAGGATTCCAGCTCGATTTTGAGGAGTGTGAAATTTGCTTTAGAGAAGTTTTTCACTGTGGTTTTCTGGGCAGGGGGTGGGGTCGGGATGTGAATATCCAGTGAGATTAGTTTATGGTCTGATCTTACCAGTGAGGGATACACTTCTGGTCTGGAGCATAGAGTCCCCATGTTGGTGATGATCAGGTCCAGTATGTTTTCCCTCTTGTGGGAGTGGTAACAAGTTGTTCCATAGCATTTGAGTTTATAAATTCTAGGAACCTTTGGGCTAGGGTGTTGGAGCTAGAGTAATGCTCCCAGTCTATGTTTGGGTAGTTGAAGTCGCCCAATATAATGGTGTTTGGAGAGACCTTCATATTTTCCAGTGTTCTCAGGAAGGCTGAGTGGGGTTCCTGGGTTTGGGAGGGTGGTCTGTAGCAGGCTATAAACTGGAAGGCAGTTTTACCCACTGTTAGTTGCACATGGATAGTCTCTGATGCTTCATGCTGTGCCACCAACCTGGAGGTGTGGGTATCTTTGACGAATATTGATACTCCCCCTCCTTTTGTGGTTCGGTCCAAGTTTTGGGGCCAAAAAGCATGGTATGAGGTATAACCTGGTAGTGCTGGGGTGCTCTCAGGAGCCTTGAACTAGGTTTCTGTTACTGCACAGATATCGATGTTCTCCATGCTAAGGAGAGTTTCGAGTGCGTGCATCTTGAGGTTTAGATTTCTGGCGTTGAGTAGCATTACTCTTAGTTTCTTATCCCTTGTGATACCTATGGAGGTGGGTTTGTCTTTTGAGCCTTGCCTAAAAAAGGCACTATGGGGGTAGCAAGAGCCTTTGCCAATATCTGAAAGCCCAGGGTGACAGGTGCAAGCCGTCCCTAGCGAAGCATCGTGGCTTGTCGAGCATGCCATCCCAGGCTGACAGGCATTGGATCCCCTTTGAATGACACCAATACTTAAGCCAATTGTTGAAATTGATCATCTTGTCTTCATATTGTGGCATCATTCTTGGTGAGGGTAAGATGCTACTCAAGGTCAGGGTCATACCGGCCTGGGCTACATGCTAAGAGAGCTCCTCTATGTACTTTTCATGTAGTCCAGGGAGGTAAGTCTCAGGTCATTCACACCAGCATGGACAATGACTGAGTCATATTTGTGCTTGCCTTGGAGTGACCTCAGTGCTTGTGTTATGTGGTGGATCCTAGCGCCCGACAGGCAGCTCACCGTGACCTTCTCCTTGTTCAGTCTGGTGAGCGGGACATCAGTGTGCCTGACGATAGAGTCACCTATTACAAGTATATCAGGTGTGTTGTTTAGCCTTAAGGGCTGTGACTTTTTGGCACACTGGCTTTGTGAGCTATGTGTTGCACGTGTTTTGTTTTGGGGTAGCGGTTGCTTGGGTGTCTGCTTTGGAGGTCTCTGCTGCTTAGGCAGATTTTTATTTAGAGCCTCGAGTATGTTTTTGTGTGTTTATGTGTTTGGTTTGCTGTCGTGGTAGGTCTATGTGAGACTGGAATTGTAGTGAGTGTGGTTTCCTTCTCCTCCTGACTGGTTACGCCAGTACTGAGTTGAGTGAGCTTAGCCTCCAGTTTGGCTATATGGTTGCATTTCTCACGTGTTGGAATTTGTTGGGTGGAGGAGAGGGTTGTCTGTGTACATGAGGCAGTTGTAACATTGCTTCAAGGTTCCCAGATTCACCAGCTGGACTGGAGAGGAGATTGACAACTGACCTTTGGACATGCTAGAATAGTATTGGGAATTCCTTTATAATTGAAAAACAGGGCCAGTGGGAACAAGATACTCAAGGGGAGTTTGTGAGGGTGTAGTGCTTTGAATTTTTTAGTGCTGACTTATATAATTGCTTTAGTGAGCAAGTGCCAGGTAACTTAAATGCAATGTGTTACAGGTAACTTAAATGCAAAAACAACAGACAGTAACTTTCTTTCAAGTGAAACAAGGAAATAAGTACAGTAAGCAATGCAGATATCACTAGGGATCCACAGAAGTGCTGAAAAGCCGCATTTTAGGTGGAATTAGCGTTTCAGGGAAATAACAAGCAAACAAACAACAAGCATACAAACAAAGCTTGATTCAGCAGGCCTGGATCTAGTCTATGCTACAGCAAATAAGGTGTACCAATTTCAGTAAGAAACAGTTCAAATATGCAGGCACTATAAGCCTTTAACCAGAAATTCCCAGCTCAGAAGGGAAGAGTCCAGCCTCTCCTCCCACAAGAGTGCAGACCGCGAACCTTCTTAATGTAAAATAACTGGCCTGAAGCCCAAGTGCTTAAACCAGAACTAATACACTTTTAGAATAACAGACACTGAGCCCTCAATCAGCAGTTCCCAACTTAGAACGATGTAAGCTACCTGTCCTGCCACCACAGTGCAGGCCACAAACCTTCCTAATGTAAAACAACTGGTCTGAAGCCCAAGTGCTTAATCCCAAAGACTTAGAATGATAGCTACACTTTAATAAAGTTACTACCAAGCAGTAATAAATACAATTTAATACTTTAAAGAATGCCTGGATTAGTGCTCAAGTTATACAAACAAAGTTAGATTCAGCAGGCCTGGATCTAGTCTATGCTACAGCAAACAAGGTGTACCAATTTCAGTAAGAAGCAGTTCAAATATGCAGGCACTATAAGCCTTTAACCAGAAATTCCCAACTCAGAAGGGCAGAGTCCAGCCTCTCCTCCCACAAGAGTACAGACCACGAACCCTCTTAATGTAAAATAACTGGCCTGAAGCCCAAGTGCTTAAACCAGAATTAATACACTTTTAGAATAACAGACACTGAGCCCTCAATCAGCAGTTCCCAACTTAGAAGGATGTAAGCTACCTGTTCTGCCACTACAGTGCAGACCACAAACCTTCTTAATGTAAAACAACTGGTCTGAAGCCCAAGTGCTTAAACTAGAATGAGCTACACCAAGCAGTAATAAATACAATTGAGTACTTTTTTTTACTTTTTTTGAGTGAGCAAATGAGATGGGCCCAGGAGTTATAGGACAGAAACAAGTGCAAATGCAGGCCTTCAAATCAGAAAGTTGAGAGAGATGGAAGACCACCCAAACTGCCAATAACTACAAATTCTGGGCCAGAACCACTCCTTATGTGGTAGACAGTTTACCTAATGCTTACCACTCCCACTGATAAGCTAGAAGGCTTCCCTCCAACACAGAAAGGCTCGGGGGCTCAGAAGTTTACAAACAGTCCTGGATACAGCAAATCTGTATCTGTAACACTAATTACAGGAAAGGTAGGAAACAGCCTTACAATTTTTTTTTCAGAAAAGTAGCAAAAACAGTAGTAAAAACAATTCACATGCAGTGCAAACTGGCACACTTGAGTATCTAGCAATATTATTCCACACACAGTTTGAAAAAATGTAATTAAATTAAAAAGGACTAAAAGCAAGTGCAGACAGTGTTTATTAGGTAGAATGAGGTAAAGAGATGGGACTGGGGGATTGTCCTAGATCAAATCTACAGTGGGGCGGGCACTGCAAAAGCCACCAAATTTAAACTACAACCAAGAACAAAGAGGGGTGGCGGGGAAGACAGTTTCAACAGAGATGTGAGGAATCAGAGTGCAAATTATAAAACCAAAAAAATATATACTGATCTCTGTATATTTGCAGAACAGTAAGACAACAGATATCTAAGCAACAATTTAGCTCTATAATACAGAATAATACAGAAAAATATACTCAGCTCTATATATTTGCTGATAGTCTTGTAAGGCTGTCTCTCAACACACAGGTTCCAGTTTAAATGCAGGCTGTTATTAACAGGTCAAATTAAGGGAACCTTGAGTTAAACCACACACAAGCTATAAAAAGCAGTTATATTAGCTGAAGACAAGGCAGAAAATGAGGGGGGGGGTGGGGAAGACAATTTCAACAGAGATGTGAGGAATCAGAGTGCAAATTATGAAACCAAAAAAATATATACTGATCTCTGTATATTTGCAGAACAGTAAGACAACAGATATCTAAGCAACAATTTAGCTCTATAATACAGAATAATACAGAAAAATATACTCAGCTCTATATATTTGCAGATAGTCTTGTAAAGATGTCTCTCAACACACAGGTTCCAGTTTGTTTTAATATCCTATATATGATTGTGACTCTAATCCAATATAATGTAAAAATGTCCAGATATACATCCTGTGGGCTGTATGCAAAAAGCTGAAACAGTGCATTAGAGGATTCTGGAAGTAGATATATAACAGCATATGGCATCTATTAGCTTGTGCGAAGATAGGTGAAGGCTGCCAGCCTAGATAGATAGAATTTTGTAGATAATTCTGTCATTTGTAAATATTAATGTAAGCCACAGGCTTATTCTCTTAAATGTGAAAAGACTGTATTGGATGTTGAACTGACAGAAAAATGTAACAACAGTGCACTCTGGTTTAAGAATACTGATAAGTCAAGTATTATGAAATTCTTTGATTGAAAACTCAGAGTCAAGATGTCTAGAGGGAGGCATTCTAACTATTGTTTTGAGGCCAGAGTTAATTGCTAGAATTTGCATGTAAATTTTTTTTATTGCTCTGGTTTCCTGGTTAGCTGCAAGATCAAAAGGACTATTAACCTCTGAGTTTCTGTTAGCCTGGGAACCAGAAAAAAATGATGTAATCTGAAATTAATCAGTGGTACTGTGTTATCAATTTAAGGACAGAGAGACTCAGAGCATTTGCATTTTAGCATTTGTCTTGAGAACATCCAACTCACCAGCACTCTGCCTGTGTTCCATATGTAAGTTTATTTTACAACTGTGTTTTCCTTTAGATATAGCTAGGAACTTGGAAGATTAGATTAGTTGTTTTCTGCATTGATGTCAGAACTTTTCTACTGTATTATTTTAAGTATTTCTCTGTAATCGCTGAACGTTTGGCTAGCACTGTGTAGTAAGAAGTAGTGTCTTGTGTTTGTATTATTTATTATTAAATATTTTTAAACCTTTCAACTGTGGCTTTGTATAGAGATAATTTAAGCTCTAGAGTAAATTGCATGTATATAGTGATACTGGCCAAGCCACTCCAATAAGTCTTGACTGTTCAGTTGCAGTTACCATTTGGATAATAATATTGCACAGTAGAATTGTACACCCTTTGATAAGGGCCTTTTTGGTAGCTAATAAATATTAGTGGGTGGTGGCAAGTGGTACTACTGTATAATCTGGGTAAAGGGGCACAGCTGGAGAACCTGTGCCAGCCTTCTCCAGGAGTGTCTGTGTGGTTGTATATAACTCTTATCCCAAAGTGTGTGTGTGTGTGTCAGCTACTTGGGCAGGGACACAAAGCACTGGTTGGTCAGAGAGGGTGCTGGAGGTTTTAGCTTGCCCATTAGGCTGAGATCTGGACCGTATAGCTTTGCCAGTGGGGAGTCTTTTGGGGGACCTGGAGAGAAAGGGAGAAACCAGCACCAGACTGACTGTGACCAAACCATGTGGAGATAATTTGCCAAACATACCACACTGCCAACATTTTTCAACCCATATATTATATTTTTGTTTATAAAACTTAGGATAGCATTGCCACATATGTAGATACTTGAAAAGAGTAATTTTTGCCAAATCTGCAATCAAGCTATATCAGAAATATCTTTACTTCACATTTGTTCCCATTTCTTGTGAATGGGAGATGATGGGTTTTCTTCTAAGTGATTAAGCTATCTATAGATCAGTTTCATAGGTAAGTCTAAATGTGTATGCAGACCACTTGACTGTGTTTGATGTAATGTTTAATCTTCCATTGAGATATCATAGATTTGTTAAACTCACATCTGTTATAACACACTTGTAATTGAAACGTGATTCTCTATGTCTCTTACATCTAAAATGTGTAATATTACCATTTCCACCCAATTATACAAATTGACCAACAGTTTTGGTTCATCTAAATCCTTGACATTTACAAGGCATCCCTTCCTGGTTTGGCACCTATATCTTTAATTGACACAGGCAACCTGTAAATGGTTCATTTCCCAGGCTGTAGCTTGTAAATGTTTCATCTCCCAAGCCCCTGCTTACACTTATCAAGGGTATCAGAACTTGTCAGAAATTTGGAATGCATGGCTAGGCTTAAAAAGGCCTTTGTGGTCATTAGCCTAGTAAACACATATGAACCAGTGAACCTATGAGCCTATGAATCACTCACATTCTTAATCTTAAAATTACCATCTTCAAACCATTTTCCACCCTTTCTGGATCTTCAACCTGATGAGGGGATTTGACATTAACATGTGGGTAGGATTGAATGAGATTTAAAAATTCCACAAAAAATGGATTTGATTTGTTGTCATGACCTGAGATATTCTAATCCAACTAGTTAATATGCCATAATTGATCAAGTTAGGGAATCTTAATTCCAAAAATGCAGCGAAGCAAATAATTTCTCTCTACTAACTCTCAGCTTTTTTCTTTTCCAAAGAAAATCAAATAGAATTTTTGCCATTTAGTGAAGACATTTGTGCATGCTATGTGAGGGAGACTGTCTCAATAAAAATAAAATTTTAGCCAAAATCATAATTTTTACCACTTGTTCTTAATTAAAAAATGATGAGTTATTTTTTGTCATTTGGAAAATAATTTCCCAATACATTCTGATAATTTGGCCGTATTCAATGACAATGTAAGGGATAAATTTAAAGGCAATGTAATACCCAAATATTCCATTTGTTATACCATCTGAAATGTAGATGTAAGGAGTTGTAGCAAATTACTCTGTAGTTCCACCATGAGTGGAAACATCTTAGTTTTAAGACATTTTAAACAGCCTGAAATACCTAGCAAATTCTTGAAATGTCCAAACTGTCCTGTGACAAGGGATCTTTTAGCTATACAATGTAATCATCTGCAAACCAAATAGACATTATTGTATATTCAAACTGTATGTCATCAGCTACATGATAGAACAACAAAATTGATTCTAATGCTACAGCAGAATGTATGTATAAAGAGTAGGGTCTAGAGGACAACCCTATTGCTTTTCTCTCATAAGTTCAAAGTCATTAGTATTAAGTCAGATACATTATTTCCTATCTAGTACCCAGCATTAGTTTACAAAAGACTGGGGAAAATCCATGTTATAAGGACCCAAACAAAGGCCCATTCTAACATTTTGAATTGCTATTGAAAATCAGTAAGTAAAGCAGCTGATACATGATGTTATCTTTGTTCATGTAACTGTATGTTTAACCAATAAATGAGATCAGGTCTTTTCACCCTACCCTTTATAAATCCCTAATGACAGTTTGAAATAATCATATGTAAAATCCATGCAAGCTGTAAAGCAAAGTAATTTTTGCATAGATCTTTACATTTAATTGCATCAGGGATATGGGTCTGTAAGTAAAGGGAATAAGCAGATCTTTGCCAGGCTTTTGAAAGAAGAGCACTATAACACAATGTTGTCCCACCAGAAAATCCCTTGTTGCTCTACCTCTTCATAATAGTTACTTAATGGATAAATCAAGGTTTCATTAAGGGCTTTATAAAATTGAGACCATCCATTCTTATCTGTTTAGTACTAATTGGTGTGCCCAACATTTTGTATGCTCTTCTGATATTTTAGGAATAGGCATGTTCACAAACTTAGGCATACCTTGAATGTAAACAGCACAGGTCTGTTATACAAGTTCAAACAATCTTTATAGGTTCATAGGATCATAGGATTGTAACATGACAGTATTGATTGCAACTGTATTACACTTTCTTCATCCAGCCTCTTTAACCCCCATTATCATAAACTCTTGCTTTCTTTCTTGATATTTACATGAAATAACTTTGGGTGAGGTAAAAAAAACTCTGGCCCAATAAAACAGTTTGTATTGTTCCCCTTTTTGCTGTATAGTAGAGGTGGCAATATCCCTTTATGTATGCTTGTCTAAGCTAAATTGAGACTGAAACCTAGAATTTGTAAATACATTTTTATAGTGTTCCTTAAATGCACTAATCAACTGCTTCACTTGATCAAGAGTCATATGGCAACCATTTGAAATGTCAGGATCCACTAGAGCAAGTCCCGAAATACAAAGACTGAATGGCCAAAAGAAGAGACTTACATATATTAAGTCCAAGATGTCATTTCTTACAATATTCCCTTTTCTCTGAGGTATGGCAATCTCAGAGTTGGTATAGAAATGTTTGAGGGGTGTGTGTGTGTGTGTGTGTGTGTGTGTGTGTGGGGGCTTGCTGCTCCTGCAAAAAAAAAAAAGGCTTAAAAAAAAGAGCAATTTTCAAGATTCACACTTCTCTTGCGTTTTGGTCTTTTCTTTTTTTTTGACTTGTCAGCCAGCACTCAGCATTTTGAGTGCAGACATAATCATACCTCTCAACTGTACAGATTTTTGCAGAAATCCAGATTTTTTGCCTCACACTTTTTGTCTGTTTTTCATAAATTTGCAGTTTTCTGTCAAATCACTGGCAAATCATTGAACATTGAAGTCAGAATATAATGACAGGCATTTGATTTTCAGACTTCATATCCTTAAGAATATTCACACTAATGCAAAACCTGTTAACAGTTTTCTAAGTTTATAAGAGCAATATTTAAAAATTGTCTCAGTTTTTGGGCCCTTTTCCCCCTCCCCCATTATTTATGGCCTTGTCCAGATTTCTTGTTCTCAGATGTTGAGAGGTATGCTGACATTTTAATAGGGAGCCGAATCATCTTCCACAGTAGCATATGGGATTTGTTCATTTGTTGATATAACTGAGAAAATTTAACCTTAAACTGCATCCATTGATGAGTGGATAAAGAGAACAGGACCCATACATATACTCCAATATTCATTAATTAAAAAATGTATTCTTCAGTATATGTTTTTATTTTTAGGCCATAAAGAATCAAACCTCAAACAAGCAGAGAAGTTTTATTTAAATGAGTAAAGCATTTAGAAATAAAATCATACCTATCCAATTATCACTACCTTGATGATGAAAAAAGAAAGTAAACTATTTGGAGTGAGGGTCACAAATAATTGTCATACATCCACAAGTGCTAATTCAGCCATATCGTTATTTATGATGTTGGCAGTTCTAGAAGCATGCTGAATTCCAGTGAGCTACCTAACGCCACTTTAAAATTCCCCAAACAATTGCAAGTACTTTATTGTGGTGGTGTTTACAGAGCTCCAATGCCAAGGTCTCCCAGTATAGATCTGAATCTGCATTAAGGCCATAATAATTTGCCACAAGAAGAGTTAACTAAAACAGTTAACAATCTCCTCATGTGATCCTTGTTTGTATGTTGTAACTGCCAGTTGAGAACTCCATGAGCTAATAAGGTACAGCTACTAATAACCTCCAATAATGTTGCAATAATAAGCGGTCTATGTTTGTGTCTTGTATGTGATGCCCATGCACTGACCCAGCAATCAAGGAATCTCAATCCTCACCACTAACACCAGTGAGGGGTGTCCACATAGGAGAGGATAACAAATACACACACAGTAAAGTACAATTTCCCTTAAGAGCACACATAGATCACAGTCAGTCTGGGGCTGGTTTCTCCCTTTTTCTCCAGATCCCCAATAAGACTCCCCACTAGCATAGCTATAGGGTCCAGATCTCAGCCTAGTGGGCAAGCTAAAACCTCCAGCACCCTCTCTGTCCAACCAGTGCTTTGTGTCCCTGCCCAAGTAGCTGACACACACAAACTTTGAGATATGAGTTATATACAAACACACAGACACCCCTGGGGAAGGCTGATACAGATTTTCCAGCTGTGCCCCCTTTCTGTCCCCATTCTGCCCAGTCTAACAGGTAGTACCAGCTGCTACCACCCACTAATATCAGCTACTAAAAAGGCTCTTAAGAAAGGGTGCCCAATTATTACTGTGCAATATTATTATCCAAATGGTGTGACTGAACAGCAAAGCTTATTAAAGTGACTTGGACAGTATCACTATATACATGCAATGCACTCTAGCGCTTAAATTATCTCTACACAAAACAGCCACAGTTGAAAGGTTTAAAAATATTTAATAATAAATAATGAAAACACAAGAAAATACTTCTTACTACACAGTGCTAGTCAAGAGTTCAGAGATCACAGAGAAATACTTCAAATAATACAGTAGAAAAGTTCTGACATCAGTACAGAAAAAAAAGACTAGTTTAATCTTCCTATTTCCTAGCTATATCTAAGAGAAAACACAGTTCTAATATAAATTTACATATAGAGCAATAGTAGTGCTGGTGAATTGGATGTTCTCAAGACAAATGCATAATGCTCTTTGATTCTCTCTCTTTAAATTGATAACACAGTGCTGCTTCACTTACATCATTCTTAACAATGTTTTACCAGGTTAACAGAAACTCAGAGGTTAATAGCCCTTTTGATCTTGCAGCTGGTCAGGATGCCAGAGCAATAAAATAAATTATACATGTAAATTCTAGCCATTAACTCTGGCCTCAAAACAATAGGAAGAATTCCTTCATTTAGACATATCGGCTCCGAGTTTTGACTTCAAGCAATTACACAATGCTTGACTTATCAGCTTTCCTACAGCAGAGTGCACTGTTGTTACATTTTTGCAGTTCCACATTTAACACCATTTTTTTCCCATTTAAGAGAACAAGCCTGTGGCTTATATTAATATTTACTAATGACAGAAATATCCAAATTCTACCTGGCTAGGCTGGCAGCCTTTACCTATCTTCACATTGTAGAAAACTCAACTTAAAAGAGTACCACATACAAAAATATAAGTTTTTCAGCATATCTTGAACTTTTCTATGATACTAATATCTTTGTATCAAAGTAAGTGGTTAATATTATTTTCTAATTTGTTCTACCCCAAAATGTCCTGAAAGGGGCTGCCACTGGTAGCATGACTTGTTTTACAGTCAATGCCTTCACCCTCTTGATGTCATTTTTGAGGGACAGACATGCAAGACCATTTGCTATGGTTTTCTGTCTCAACAGCTTACAACAGTATTGTGACTGCCTACTTTTGACTACCAGCATCAATTTGCATTTTTAATTACCTTGCTTCCATTAATTGTCATTAGTTGTCATTTCTGCTATGACAATTTAAGGAATATTTGCATGACAGGCTTGAAAATGTAGCCGAGTTGATTGTTCTTTTCAAAGTAACAACTGTAGTTCACTGTTGAAGTGTGAGTAATCTGACCCCTGTGATTAATAGGTGTTACTTGGACTGAGATGGTTTGTACTGCATTCACAGATTTTAATATTGTAGCTAGAATTAGAGTCTTTGATGTTAGTCTTCAGTCACTAACCCACTGACTTAACTCAACAAAACAGTAATTGCAACGTAAAAGCCTTGTAACAAAGCACCAGAAGAAGCATGCACTTCTACAGAAAATACAGTGTAGAAAAAAATATCAAATCAAATACTGATAGAAAATAAGAAGAGTAAGATGAAAATATTGTCTTCCTTTGTGGCACTCAGAGCTTGATTTAAGGGAAAGCAACTAAAGTAGATAAATATATTTTTTTCATCTGAAAACTAAACTTGAAAGCTTTGCTTTTCTTCAGACCCCAGGCTACACTTTATCTGAGGTGTAATGCTAGCCATCTGTGACTGATAAGGCACATTTAAATGCCATGGTTTTTAAGAACCATTCTTTTCATAATGGCACAGTAGCTGAAATAAGTGATACAACCTAATTACTCTGCCATTCTTAGTAGCTTTCATAATGCAACAGATGATGAGACAAATGCAGCAAAGAAAGGCAAAAAAATAACTTAAAGCAAAATGAATTATTATCATTATAATTATATAATGTTTCTTCTGTATGTGATGTGTGTAGTGTTTTATTTTAGGGAAGGAAAATCACTCTTTAGAAATAACAACTTGACATTTGGGTAGAGTTCTCCTTTAATTTTTTTTTCTCATTTAATATCTTAAACATAGCTTTACTCTTAGATTGTTCATTAAGACCCTTAGTATTTATGTTAAACACTTTGAGCAACTCAGATATTTGAAAAACCATTAGCTTCATATATATTAATTACACTAATAAAAAAGTAACATAATAAGTACAACACCGATTCTGTTTGAACAATAAGCTGCACTAACAAAAATCAGCCATTTATATCTCATGTGTTCTGCATTACCTGAAATGTCTCAACATCTAAAAGCATAGAAGAAGAAGAAAGGACATAAATAGTTTTTTTTCTCTACTGTAAGAGGAGATAAGTCAAAAGGAATATATATTCTTTTATGTGAACAAAAGCATTCAGATTTACTTTATTTACCTTTATAATGGAACACTGGGGTCAGAGGTATGCTCAGTACATCAACTACTTGCATGTGCTCAGGCATGGGCCAACTTTTCCTAATAGTATTAACTTCTCTGCACAATGATTTATCCCTGAGTAAACATTGTTTATATGCATATCCTGAATGGACACCAATTTGGATAGCAACATGAAAAAGCATACTCCTCCTTAAGAGCAAATCTGCAGGTCATCCTAAGAAGTTTAGACTAGTAAATTGCCTTCCAACAATATATAAATAGCATACTGGAATAGATGCAGACAGTGTTTATAGTCAAAAACACCAAAAAAAACCCCACATGGAAGGTAAATCCATGCATAGAATAAAAAAAAATACTAAAACTAGCAAATAACTGTAAAGTGGCATGAAACTCAAGAATGCCCAATAAATTATAGGCTTTATAAAATTAAAAAAAATATTTAACTCAAACAAACTGCTACCACTGGCTTTCAAACAAAATATAAGTCCTTCCTCAGGCAACCATATGTTCTAAATACAAAAAAAGACTATTATTGATGAACCTACAACTTTTGCATAATCTCCTTCACTATCAATCCTTGTTGCATGACAGTTTATATCTTCAGCATTGCATTGCATTGCCTTGCATGCTTTACTGAAAAGGATATGGAGCTACAAGTTCCCCATTGGGATTATCAATTCAGATCCTTTTTATTACGAACATACGACTTTTTAACACTTGTGGTCTTTAGTTATTAAAGATCCTTATTAATTACAATCCAAAGATTATTGACATTTTACAAACTGAGTTACAGGATTTAAATTCCAAATATAAATTAATCTTTAGTTTTTAATGCTGCTGAATACAAAGATGTTATTATTGCTACAGAATATCATGCTACAATGACTGCTTAGTCTCTCCCCTCCTATAGATGAACTGCTCATGTATCTCAAAAGCAGAATAAGAATGTGAAAGCTGCAGTTGCTGAAGCTTCAACTAACTATAATAATAATAATAATAATGTTTTAGCTGACTGCACCAATGAACTACCACTCAGAAGCTCCAAGAGAATTGCTCAGAAAGACACACACACTGCAATACTGGGAACTCTGTATACCATCAAGACTCTCAAGAGAACATCAGTCATAATCAGACTTTTCAATAGGTACATTGCATCTCAGAGGGAGAGAGGCCAGTGGTGAGAGAGAGGTTTCAATCATTGATGCAGGAAGACTGTTTTAAAGTCAGTGAGTTAATCAAGTTTCCTTGACAGAATTATATTTTTAGCTTCATTAAAGAGACATTTAGGGAATCTGTTCAAAATGTACTTAATTTTGTTCCCAGTAGAAGGGCAAGAGTTTCCAATACACTAATTGATTTGAAAATTTTTATTAGGAAGTTAAGATTGTCATTTATTTTTACTACTACTGTTTTTGGCAACTGCCCTTTTAGTAAACCATTTTGTTACATTCTGGCTTTGTTAACTAGTTTACAAACATTTCATGATTCATGTACATGAATTTAGGACGGTAACATTATACAAAATGTACCTGTATAAATATATTGATTTTATCGTATATGACTCATTGTGTAATGGTTATATTAATTATGAAGAAGGATACATTTCCAAGAATGAGAATTGTATTTGCATGCCCAAAATGCTCACGTCAGGGTTTCCCCCACCCTGTAGGCTGATAGTTTCTACTTCTGGAAATGTCACCAAAGTATTCTCATTTTTCTGGGTAGTATTTTAAATGTAATTGTACAAAAACTAGGAGGTTGTATTAAGGAGAGTCTTTCTGGACAAAATTAGGAATTATTGTTTTAATGGTAAACAGATGATTATGTTTGCATTGGATATTAATTCACATTTTTCAATTATACCTATTGACATTGTTATTAAGTTTCATAGACTTTATCACATTACGTTATCCAAATTTACTGTTTCTTCTATTAACACTTTATGCATTCTACTTGAATTGTTGTTAGCGAATATTTATTTTTTTGTTTTTTTTTTTTTTTTTAATTTTAAATAATATCAGCAAATTAGGGGTTGGTCATGACAGCTATAGCAGCCTCATCTTTTGCAAATTTAGTGCTTGGTTGGTGAGATGCTTTTAATTTGAAACAAACAACTCTGTTTTCCAATACTAGGTTATATAAAAGATTTGTTGATTATCTGTTTTTTTTTTTTGAGTGACTTTGTTGACAAAATTGATTTAGTTATTCAAGAGTTAAATACTTTTGTCCTTTTTTGTAATTTTCCTTTGGATGTGTAGGTGAGAAGGTCAACATTTTGGTTATTACATTGGACATGGATGTGTTAAATACATAGTTTGTAAAATATGCAGAAAAAAACAACTTCCTCAACAGTTAAGTTCACTTAAGGAGTGTAATCATTCCACCTACATGGATCATAATATTCCAGGAGCTCAGATGGTCCATGCCTCCAGGTTGACAATGATGACTATCAGTTTCAAGAAGAATTATTGTTTATCATCAGTATGTTTGTTGACAGAGGCTAGAATTATACTGTTCCAAGTGATATAGCAGTAGAAATTTCTGAGAGGAGGTATATGGAGTTCTACACATTTTATTAACAGGATTGGTACCTGTGACAAGTCTACAAATAATTTGCATTTCTTATCTTTTAATCTTGAAATGTCTCTAGATAGTTATAATATTAGAAATATTATACTGAACAACTGGAACACATCTGGAGGGAATTCAGAGTTAACTTGGGTTATGTGGGATCTACATATCATCTTTAAGTTACAAAAAGGGTAGGAATCTGAGGTTTTTATTAGAAAATGATAATAACAAAATTGTTTTTTCTATTATCAATAAAAATGTAGGGACCTTTGCTTGTGGGGTATATCTTGCTTGTGGGTTTATTCAAGAAGGATCTTTTGTAGTTTTAGAATGTTTAAACAATAAAATCATATACAGTCAGGCACATTATAATTGTAATTCAACAGGGGTGGTATAGCTTGGTATTTGTGTCGACTGTCAGTGTTTCTATGTAGGCATGACCACTGTAGATTGTCCACAAGAATTAGAGAATATGTTTATGCTATGAAAAATAATGATGTTACAAATGCCTTATGTAAACACAGGTTGGCATGTAAAAGTAAAAAGAAAAAAAAAATGTTTCACATCATGGACCATGAAAGTTGTAACTATTGGGGCAGGAACCTTAGAAATCAACTTGAAACCACAGGAAACACACTGGCAGATTAAGTTACAGGCTGACAAGTTCCCTGTTATCCATGAACTTATTAATATCAATTATTTTTGAAAGAGAGAGAGAGAGAGATGGATGGGAAAAAGAAAAATTATTCATTGATTTTGTTTTAATCATTATTTTTCATTTATATATATATATATATATATATATATATATATATATATATATATATATATATATATATATATATATATATATATATATATATATATATATATATATATATATATATATATATATATATATATATATATATATACATATATATATATATATATATATATATATATATATATATATATATATATATATATATATATATGGGTCTATATTAGATCCATGAATCGAATCTCTAAAGGTCTACCTTTAGAGATCGAACAGTTAAGCGTTAGAATTTCTTTAAAAATTAAAAAAAAAAATCAAAAGTCAAAAAAAAAAACTAAAGGGTTTAAGCAGGGGGCAAGCCCCCCTGCACCTCCACACCCCCTAATTAAATATACCAACTCCAAAATCACTCTACAGTGTCGGAATGGGAAATTTCCCATTTCTGCACTGTAGTTCACTGAAGTGCGATCTTGGAGTTGGTATATTTAAGTAGCAAGGGGTGTGGGGGTGCAGGGGGGCTTCCCCCCGCTATAACCCTTTCCTTTTCTTGTTTTTTTTTTTTTTTTTTACAACTTCGAATGTTTAACTGTTCGATCTATAAATGTCGACCTTTACAGATTTGAACATTTAAGCGTTCGTCGTAATATAGACCCTATATATCTCATATATAATTTTGTTGGTCAGTGATATAAGGTTTTAATAGACTATACTGAATATAGTAAGGTAATTTTATTTTACAAATATCACATTACTTATAATGATATGTGTTGTTTTAAGTTTGTGCCTGTAATCATATGACTTGTCACACAACTGTTTTAAACAATTTATAACTGCGTCCTTTTTATACTGGTCTATTCTGATGAAGTCATTAAATATTAGTGGATAAAAGTGATAAAGAATTCTGTCTTTTTTCAATACTTGCATAATCCACAGCTTTAAATCCTTTTCTTTTTATCAGATACGGTATATGGCAAACTAAAATCATCTTTTTCCAATATGGATTTTAAGCTCCTTCCTTTTTTGTTGATTAATAAAGATCTAAAACACACAGCTCTAAACATATCAACATTCCCACTAATAATGCTCCACTTGTATGTGATCATTCTTTTTACTGTTATACTTTCAACAGAAAGGAGGTGGCAAAGATGGTACAATTGTTATTATCAATAGCCACTTTGTCTAGCAATGCAAGTCTTAAGACATGCTGATAATTATTTCTGTTTCTGAAACCAGCCTTTGCAATTGTATCCAGTTCCACTTTATTATACCCTCTATTAACAAATAATTCAGTCAAAAAAATCAAAATCCTCTTTTACATCATTTTCTTCTGAAATTACGTGGGAGGCTGTTATAAATTTTTCTCTTACCCCATAATACCTCATTTTATTTGGATGTAAATTATTGAAATGTAAATAACTATTTACAAAATGCTTTACTAGTATACCTACTATAAAAAGTATCTAATTGTATTGAAATATTTCAGAAGTTAAGCTGTGTACCTACATAACCCACTGTAAAAGTCAGTAAAATTATTTAAAAAGTCATTAATAGCTTTCCCATTACCTGTCCAAATAAAAAAATATAATCAAGATAATATTTATAAAATGATATATACTTATAAAAATAACTCTTTTAAAGATAGTCTTTCTCCTACTGTGCTAATATGTATCAGTTCTAATGAAGTTCCTATGAGATCTGGGGAAAGAAAGTGCTAAACTGAAAGAATAAAGTGTGTTGGTCTCAGTGTCCAAGGTGTTTTTTGCTTGTTCTGTACTGCTGAATTATACAACAACCACTATGAAATGGTGCCAAACCACTTTACATCTGTGTTATGATAGATGGCAGATTATTATCTCATGAATAAGAATCCAGAGGGGGATATCCAGTGGGACTATTTGTCAGAACTGCTGATATGTCTTGCCCTTAACTCATTGAGCTATTTGTTTAGAAGACTAGGCAATGGTCACAGCTAAATTCTGAGAAACCAGCTTTGCCCAGTGACATCTCACCTGCATTTTGTGGATGATTTAAAACTGGATAGCTCATCAGGCAAACACCTAAGTGCACAAATGTAAATGGTTAAAACTTTCTCAGATGATGTAAGAACAATATTGGGCCTTGATAAATGTGTAAGAACAATATTTATAGCTAGAAAACTGAAACACCAATAAAATATCAATCTGGAAGAAGAATGTTTTATCAAAGAACTTGAACAAGAGGGAATGTATACATATCTGGGAACAGATGAATGGTCAGCAATAAAAAAATAAGCGAATAAGAACAAAACAAGGAATATTTTAGAAGACATTATTGAAAACTGTCTTGACATCTAGGAAAAAGGTTCAAGCTACAAATCAGCTTGCTCTTCATCTTCTGCCTACCAGCATTGGTAGGATTTTCTGGCCCTAAACAGCACTAAATCATTTTGACAAGATAGTAAGAAAAGAACTTCATGCCTTTCATATTATATATAAACAACCATGCATTGCAAGACTACATATTCCACAGTTCTTTCTCATTGCAGTCCGTTTAAGTTGAAAATAAAGTTTCCATTCAAAAAAAGTAGTTATGAGTCAGAGAGAAATGTAACATATCTGACATAACATTTTTTCAGAACCTTCCAACAAAAGTGAAGAGAAAGCAACTGGTCCCCAAGACTAAGTTATACGTGCATACAATGATTTTTTTTTGTCAAAAGTAGCTCAGCAATTTTTCTGGGTCCCATTTGATATATTTTATCTTAGACAATCATTCTTCAGAATCATAAGTAGTGGCTTTGACCCAAGGTTGTAAAAAACTGTCTAACAGGTGGCCCAATTTGTCCAAAATGAATCAATACATATTGGTCTTTCATAGACAATAAAATACTGGAGCACAGTCTTTGTCTACTAACAGAGTCCTACATTGCTCTTGTGTTATGGGACAACATTCTTCGGGATTCAACCAAGAGATCCCATGCTAAGGGTTGACAGGATAAAAAACATTATTAACTAGTTCTTGAGACACAGATTTATAACTATCAGAGGAAATGATAACAATGAATGTTTTATAACACATTCACCATTGTTTTATTCTTATTTCCAATTGATTTAGTAATCCCCCAATCTCCTATTAATTCAAAGGACTTGACATCTTCAGGTATTAATTTCTTAAATATCTCAACTGTGGGATTATATACAAAGGGACATAAAGTATTAGTGATGTCTCACACTTTTATAGTTCCTCAGAGACATAATTAGAAAAATCAAAAGCAGCAAAAACAAATTCTTTTTCATATAGTCCAATATCACATGCATTGTGAAAACTATTAAAACTTAAAGTCACTGTTCCCTTCTGTTATATATACTGAGAAATTTAACAAAGAATCATAGGGATATAAAATTGTTTAAATAGAACCTTGGAATGCATCACAGATTACTGGCTACAGTCAGGAAATCCTTCTATGTGGCGCACCTCAACAGAAAGGGCTTTTCATCCAGGAAAAAGGATGTCATTGTCCCACTGTACTCATCCCTCATTAGACCCATTATAGAGTATAACACCCCATTTGGTATGTACCTCAAAAGACATCTGCAATAGCTGCAAAGGCTGCAGAAATACCTCACTAAAAGAATCACAGGCCTAAAGCAGATGCCATATGCTGACCATCTAAAAAAACTCCAGCTATACTCTGTGGCATATCGTCTACTTAGAGGCAATCTTTGCTTAACATACAAGGCCATGTCAAACCCTGAGCTGTTGGACATGCTCCACTTAAATAAATCTCAATCCCTCAGAGCCACATGCTCCAGGAATCTAAACCTTGTCATCACAATGAACAAAACATGCTGGAGGGATAGGTTCCTGACCCAGAGACTCCCCATTCTCTGGAATAGACTGCCCATACATGTCAAGCAGAGCACCTCCTTGGCCCTCCTCAAAAGGAACCTTGATGATTGGATGGGAGATAGGAAATTCACCCCAGGGATCATGTCAGTCACCCTGCTAGACAGGGGTCCAGGGAAGTAAACATTTTGGGAAGAAATATCTGGGGAATTGTTATGGCTAGGCTTATATAGGCTCTAGGGCCAATAGCCTAATACCAACCTATGAACCTATGAACTTTGAATCATCTTGCTTATTTCCTTGAAGTACAATGAATTCTGTTTAATAATGCCTGCATTCTACTTCTTTAAGATTTGATTAATTGATAGTGACATCATGATTAATGTTACAAATGTTTATTGGCTCTAGATTACTGGCTACCTCAGAGAAGAACATGCGTGTGTTCAAGTTGCAAGGTTAAATAACATTAATGTATCTGCATGAATACCACTGTGGACTTTCATTAGTAAAAAGTTCTAAAGCAAATGAGGTAATATAGCTTTTGATAGGAAATAATAGTGTCAAGGTCTGTAAACTCTGCTAGTGTGTGTGTGTGTGTGTGTGTGTGTGTGTGTGTGTGTGTGTGTGTGTGTGTGTGTGCGTGTGTGTGTAAAACATTTTCTCTTTTCAAACCTGTGCAGCATTTTTACTAAAATAACAATTACAGCTTTTGTATAGAGTTTTAATTTTTTCATCTTTGCTGCGTCTTCAGTAAAATCTGACTGTACATTTTGTATAGCTTTTCACATTAACTATAACAATCATTTAAAGAACTGGATAAGAAATATAGTTGGAAACACAGAATCATTTCCTACCTGAATGACAGTTTATTTTAAAAGGAGCTAAAACAGGACTGGAAAGATATTCATTGGCTTTTCAGCTACTAAGGTATATTGCCTGGATTTGGCATAATGGCAAATGACCACACCTTCTGCTATGACAGTATAAGTAAGTATATGGTGTGTACGGGTCACACAATGTTATTGCACCAGAAAGCCCATGGTGCAGAGGCAGGGCATCCATCTGCATGGCTGACAGCCAGAGTTTAGGAATGGACTTTGGCTGGTGGCAATGTTGGTGAGGAGATAGAATGAAATGATTGGTGGCCAGTACTCCTATCATGGAGTAGATTCTAAGGAATCCCAATGCCTGGGTATCCACTGATGAAGACCAGGACCCTCACACTACAGCTCAGTATAATGCAGTGAATGGGGATGATATCCTAATGTGATTCCACTAATTGTGACCAGAGTTAGGGTAAATGACCAGTCACCACATGAGTGAAGGTACCAAGGCTAAACGTTCATCACTCGTCCATCTGATCCTTAACCTCCCTTGGCCTAGTAGTGAGTTACCATCAGTGGGGCAAAATGGCTTGTTACCAATGGCCCACAGCATCAGGGGCATGATGGCCAGCCAACAAAACATCTTAATTAATTGATTCATTCCCAACACAATCTACAGAAAAAAAAAGAAGAAAGTCTCTCTTTCAAAAGTAGCAATACAAGACAAGGAAGAACAGGGCACACAGGTTTAAATCCCCCAAACACACACACACACACACACACACACACACACACACACACACACACACACACACACACACACACACACACACACACACACAGTAGTAGGGCCACTAACACAGGACAGGGATCTTACAGGGGATCACATGCTTTGTGGGTATATGTGTGTATGTATGTATGTATGTGTATATATATATATATATATATATATATATATATATATATATATATATGTGTGTGTGTGTGTGTGTGTGTGTGTATGTGTTTGTACTCTTGACAGAATTCCTATTATCAACATTGTAATTACTTGCTACTACAATTTAGCTATGCTCAGCTTAAGTTTATTATTCTTTATTTACTTCAGAATTTTTGTAGGTTCATATGTTCTTAGGTGTATACCAGCCTAAAATCCACTGGAGCCTTTTTAAGTTTAAATAAGAAAAAGGGGAGGGGTGACGTAATGATTGAGGTCTTTACCTCAGACATACAAGATTGTTCTTCTTTCGGCTTTTCCCGGTTAGGGGTTGCCACAGTGGAACTCCGGTCCGCTAATGATTGGCAGTAGATTTTTACAGTGCTGAGGTGCCAGCCCGACGCCCATCCTTCAACGAAGGCACGCCCATTCACCTCAGACATACAGGGTACAAGGTTTGATTCTGACCTCTGGTTGTTGGCTAGACTTGTAATTGTCTGCAGACTAATAGCCTAGAATTTATCTATCAATTAACCTATGAACCCTATAAGTAATGAGATACTGGTATGACTAGCAGTTGCCTGATTCATTACCTGCATAGGACTCCATCCTTCCATGATCGAGATCTGTTGACTTTGGAGGTGATTGCTGCAACAATACAGCTTTATCACTCATTCAAATTGGTCAAACATGTACTGAGTAATGCCAGTGGGGATAGCTACTTTTGATGACAGAGAAAACATAGGGAGGTTAAAATGAGATGCAGGTGTCTTGCAAACATTTAAGCCCCCTTACAAAATAATATGCTATATGCAGTCACATTTCTGACTATTCTGTGACTTGTGGGTTGTTGACCAAAAAGTGCTGCAGCATTTATTTTGTCTTTAATTGATTTGCTGTATTGATTGCACTAAAGAATAAATGAATTCATTAATAGCCTTGGATTGTGTAATTCAGTCTAAACATGTTACTTTTAATAATATGTTTTTCAATTACCTTCTGTACAGTTTACAGCAACTGAAAAGGGTCTGACATTTGTCAGAACCATTTGAGCTTCAGCATCCATTATGAAATCATTGTTGTATATTTATGTGATACAGTCTTATCTTTAAGAGCTAGATTGTAAAGAATTTCTTGTGGCCAGATGCTAAGAAAGGAGTTATAATAGCAAAGAACAAGGCATTGTAGGCACTCTACCAGCTTATTGAAAGTGACTCAGTAGATGGCACAAAGAGATACTATCAGGTTGCAAGGCAAAGACAGAAAGATAAAGAAGATAGACAGACACCATTCATTAGATGTGCCAGTGACAACCTACTCACCAGTCCACAGGACATCAAAAGCAGATGGAAGAAATACTTCCAACAGATTCTGAATGAAGAAAAAAACACAGAAGATGCATTGCCCCAGACAAATTCTACAATGAAAGAAGAGGAGGAGCCCATCCTAGAATAAGTAAGAATGCACTAAGGGAAATGGTCAGGGGAAAGTGGCAGACTCAGGTGAGATCACAGCAGGTATATGATCAAGATGTTGGGTAAGATTGGGAAGAAATGGCTCCAGAGCATAGTTAAAGCAGTGTGGAGAGAAATGTGTATCCCAAATGACCAGAGAATAAGCATACTAGGGCTAATGTACACGAACAAAGGTCATAGCCACAACCATGGGCAATACAGAGGTATTAAACTCCTGTCACACTTCATGGAAATCAGGGATTGGGTGATTGATTAACGAATATGCAGAGCAGTAGAAAATAAGTTGTGAGATGAACAGTACTGATTCAGACCAGGATGCAGCACAACCAATCCAATGTTTGCAGTGAGATAGATAGTTGAGAAGAAGATAAAGATGTGGAAAGAGTCCAAATGGGCAGCCCACATTTGGAGAAAGAATATGTCATGGTCCCAAGAAAGCTGATTTTGGCAATCCTGTGGTCATTTAATGTCCCAGAAACATTGGTAGAATTAGTGCAGGCTATTTACAAGAACCCAATGACTCAAGTATGAACAGTTTTTGGAATCAAAGAGGGGTTCCCAATAAGTGGGAGTGCATCAAGGTTCAAGTTTGATACCACTGCTGTTCATACTGATGATGGACTACAATCAGCAAACCGGTTTGAGGGGTAAGATCAACAAAGTTGCTGTATACAGATGATGTGGCATTACATGTAGACTCTGAGCAAGAATGTCTACAAAGGATAGAGGAAAGGAATGCAGTTCCAATCGGACATACCTTGTGTCCATAATCAATAAAATGTCCATAACTGTTGAGTACTGATATTTGTAGATTATAATAGCAGCAGTTTGAGTAGCCTTTTATGGTTGAAATGTTCTGAAATAGGTACTTTTGTCATTATCAGTTCATATATTTTGTTCATTGTTTTCTGGACAAAAATGTTCACATCTACAAATTTAATACACATACGTTGCTGTATTAAATAAGAAATACAATTTAAAAGAAAAAATATAATTTAAAACAATGATGAAGGTGAATCAAAGAGCACATGCATTTATGCATGGTCTCAAAAATGCATTCAGGGGCACATAGTTTGAAAACAGCCTAGGGACCATCATACAATTAATCAGCCTCTTGATAGGTAGGTTCGTAGGTAGGTTCATAGGTAGATACTAGGCTATCGGCCCTAGGGCCCATACAAGCCTAGTCAAAAAATGTACCCTGGCATTCGCCACCCAAGAAAATTATATAGCTTCATAGGTAGGTACTAGGCTATCGGCCATAGGGTCCATACAAGCCTAGCCAAAAAATGTACCCTGGCTTTCGCCACCCAAGAAAATTATATAGGTTCATAGGTAGGTACTAGGCTATCGGCCCTAGGGCCCAGATACCATTAAGATCAACTTCTCGTGGAAATAGGGAAACACCCAGCTAGAAGCAATTGGAAGATATGGAGAAGCACAAGGAAACAGCCTGAAGCTGCACAGGGTTCTAGACAGCATACAAAAAAGATATTATTTTGCGAGCAGACTACAAAGAAATTGGGAAAGATATAGGGGGAATTTTTAATTTAAGGTAACTGTTAGCAAAGTATAAGATGGAGATGTAAAGCATTAAGATAATGCACTATGGGAAAAAATAATCTTTTAGAGACAGCGTAAGCTGTTGGGTATTAATAAGAAAGCAGAATGATTAAACGTGCAATGTATAATTCTTGTCTTATCATTACAGACTTGTCTCATCAAGTTACTAATCCAAGAATGTTCAACCAGAACAATCTGGTCAAACCCATCATGTAACAAAACACAGTTTTAAATCATTTTCCCCTATATAGGGGACTCTACACTTAGTCACCATTTTACATACATAAACTAACTCCACAGTTGCATAACTGTGGCGAAAAGTGAAACATCTCATAAATATGGGAATCACTGGCAGCAATACACTTACAAACTGCACTGACAGTTATTTCCTATAAAGAAGAGAGATCAGGGAGTTCAACATCAGGGATCTGAACCTAACCAGATAGAACCCCACCATTTTTACACTCAGTAAGATGTAGGGAAGCCCTTTGGTGCATCATCACTGCTACTAGCATTGCCATAAACCTACCATACTTGTGTTACTTGCTAATATCTGAAAACACAAAACACTCTGGTCTAACTTAAACAATCACCTAAAACCAGATGTGCACCTCCTTTAAAAGTCATCCAACGCAAAGGGTAAAAAGACCCTACAGACAAACAGTTCACTCAAAACTGGAAGAAAGACACAGCCAGACTGGAGTTTTTACTGTGCACTACCATAAACCGTGGTAGTGGAGGCCCATGGGAATATGCAAATACCCCTTAAGGACATATCAGTGTTTCAGCATTATGGCTCATGAATGCACATGACATTTTACTTTTTAAGTCTTTATGGACACATTCAGGCCAGTTCAGCCAACTCCCACTAGCTTGTGGATGTGCATGTTTGGCCTATATTTACCTCATCAGTACAGCATAAGTGGATTGTTTGGCTACATTTTAGAAACACAAAGCTTAAAATCAAGCCTGATATCCATAAACATTAGGACACTTGTAAAATATCCCAAATAACATCCAAAACAAGGGGTAAAAAGGATAACCTTTTTGTAATAGTAATGAATTAATGAATAGACATAATTAAATGTTACTATGTGCATTTTGCACATTTATATAAAAATATTTATTATTTTGGAAGACTTGAAATGATTTTACATTAAACTTTTGCCTGCTATTCATCTGCAAAGGACCCTCTGATGTTTTGTTGACACAGGGAATCTCTGTGTGTGCAAGTTCCTGACTGAAGTACTGTGGACACTGAATATAAACAAACTACTAAAATATGTTTGAAAAGAATGCTGTAGAACAGGTGGCTGATGACCAGTTTTTCTTGTGCCAGAGCACTGCTATCAATACTTGAGTTTTTTCTATTGAAATACAAAGTCCCCAGTAATATCAGTACTTCATAAGCATTTGAACCTAGAGGATGATTTACGAAAATGACATCTCTAATATGCACAGATGCTGATGAGGAAACAAGTTTAGTTGGCAAAGTTGGTGAGGAGAGTAAAGGAGCAGACCCTAGTAGAGCTGAATGGTCAGTGATCGAACCAATTCTGCAATTTAGGATTGTAAAGACATTCTACTAAGTGACTGTCTTATGAGACAAGTAAAGATGATGCAAGTAAGTACAGTAACAATTCTGTACCCAGTTATAATGCTAATTAGGCTGTGAAAGAGGAAATATCCTGTGAAGTAGGAGGGTGCTGTGACATTAATGTCATTTTTAGATGAGCAGGTGAATATTGCATCTAAGCTCAGCAAGTCTGAATTAGCATGAATGTTTGCCCAAGTTTCCCACCAGAAAATACATATATATATTTTTTTGCAGCACAGAGTGCTTCATATCCAGGGTTTGAAAGCCCATCAAATATTTTCATTTATTAATATCAATTTAAAGTATATTTCTGACAGTAAAATTTGGAGTCAGATATTAGCAAAGTTATTGTCTGACAATCAGAAAATAAATAGGAATGTTGCCCCGTTAACCTTCATATTTAAAAAAAAAGTGCATATTGAGTTCAGAAATGAGAGTATATTGCTTACTGATTTATGTTCTTATCTACATTGGACACATAAGTGTTGTGAATGTCTCTTTTGAAATGATTGATAATTTAGGTTTGTGGTCAGGTGGATGGACAATTGTAGTCAAACTATGACCAAAAAATAATTTATGCAATATGTGAGCTTAAGTAAGGAATTCCAGCATATAATACTTCTGAGATGTATATGTTAATGCCATGTCTCATTACTGTACAGCATTTTATATGTTTTTAAATGAAGAAAATGAAATAGATTGTGTATGCATAGGAACCTGATAAAGACAAGCCAGAAGCAAATAACACACGTTAAATATTCGACAAGAAGATGAATATAAAAACCACAGTAGCCGACTCAGTAAAAATTTATTAGTGCTTTCATCCACCAGTTTTACAATGAACTTCTTCAGATTCTATATTAATCTTCTTGTCGAATATTTTACAAGTATGCATAGGAACCTGCAATGGGACATATATAGTAGTACTTTACAAAAAAACTATTGTTTCCAAACAGTTACATAACTACTTTATATTTTACATATTTTATCAGGGATCAGTACTGATGTGGTAAGTTTTTCTGTTCAGTGATAATCCTAGTTCTTTTCCAGAATGGTGTAGTTAAGTATGTTTTACTTATTCATAGTAGAACACGGTTTTATGTGGACGATATATATTAGTAATGTGATATAGTGGGCTTTCCATAGCTCTTAGGCCATATGCCATGAACTGTATGCTCATGGTCACTAGGAACATGTTGAGTTACAATGTAGGCAGGGCTGTGGCACTTCATACATTCTTTTCATTTGACAGCCCTTTAAATATTTAATAACTTTACCCAGTAAATTTTTATTTTTTATATTAAAGGTTTTATTAACCTCAAAGTGTCCCTCTTTCATTTTAATATCACAGTGTCAGATACAAAGAAGGTATGATTTACCATTCACACACTTTGTTTCATGCATGCACTCCATCCTATTATCCTTCTATGAATCATTATAACCTTCTGTGCATTATTGCGGGGTTTTTGGAATTTCTCACACCCTCTGCTCTATCATAAAGACCCCCTTGAATGGGTAAAGTCAATGAAAACGGTGAGGGTCATAGATGTGTATTACAGCCTTAAAAAGGCAAAATAATTAGGTCATTAATTATAATTGCAATAATCTAGCTACACACAGAGCACTACATAAGTTGTGGCTAGTTTATTGCTGCCATATGAGCAGGAGTGGCCTCAGGTCAACTGGTGCCCTACGCAAAAGAAGGGCTCCATGGTGCCCCCACCACACCACCTGGTGCCCCATCCTGGTCTACCTACCCCAAATAAATACTGGAAAAGCACCCCTGCTAGAGCGGCGCCCTAGGCAGATGCCTAGTTGGCCTATGCCTAAGGCTGGCTATGCATATGACAATGTTAATTAATTATCAGTTATTGCTTCCACAGACTTCAGAAACTATGTAACATGTAATATTTAGTTGTAACAATCAGGAAAGTTTAAGTTCCTCATTAGCACTCTTCAAGAAAAATCTTGATGAGTGGATGGGAAATAGGAAATACACCCCGGGGATCACTTCTGTGGCTCTGTTTGACAGGGGCACAGGAAATTAACTTACTTGGGTGGCGTAAGCCAGGGAACCTTGTTGGCTAGGCTTACTTAGACCCTTGGGCCAAACCATCTCATTTGCTCACTCAACTGAGTGCAGTGAGATCATATTCTGATTTCAAGCACTCCTACTGTGTACAAAGAGAGCATCTGGGGAAAGAAAAAAAAATGTAAGCTTGTTTCCTGCCTTTCCTGTAAGTGGTCTAGACTGTTTGTAGGCTTCTGAGCCCCCAAGCCTTTCTGTGTTGGAGGGAAGCCTTCTAGCTTAATTTTGTTTCTTAGAACTAGCCAGTTTTCTAGTTTCAGTACTCAAATCTGTTTCTTTGAACTCAGCACTTGTTCAGAACATGTTGTAAGCACTAAATAAGCTGCAAATTACTACAGCACTCAACTTTCCTCACTTGTCTAGAGCAAAGCAGTTTATAGTACTTAATAAATAAGCACCTATCCAGGCATGTCTAAGGGTCAGCTCCCGGTGATTTCTCCTGTCTACCTGATGAATCTGGGCATCTTGGGGCAATGCAGCAATTGCCTCAAGTACACAGACAACCCACTCCTCCTACCACCCAACACTACAACCTGTGAGAGATGCACTTATATAGCCAAACTGGAAGCAAAGCTCTCTTCACCCAAGACTGGACTAGACAGTCAAGAGGAGAAGGTAAACACTTGCACCACACCACACTCATCACATAGTCTCTCAAAACCTACACCACCAAAACACACACATAGAAACACAAAACACACACCTACATTCATGGAGGCTCTCAATAAAAATCTGCCCAAGCATCAGGAACCTCCAAAGCAGAAACACAAGTAAACTCCACCCCCAACACAACCCAAATGACAGATAGCCCACAAACTCAGTGTGCCACTCAACCACAGCCCATAAGGCAAACCAATGTACCCAACACTCTAGTCATATGTGACTCTATAGTCAGGCACACTGATGTTCCACTCACCAGGCTAAACAAGGAGAATGTTACTGTCAGCTGCCTGTCAGGTGCCAGGATCCGCCACATAATGCATGCACTCAGGTCACTCCACAACAAGTAGAAATATGACACTGTCATTGTCCATGTTGGTGTGAATGACCTGAGATGTACCTCCCTGGACTACATGAAAAGAGACATGGAGGAGCTCTCTGATCTTGTAGCCCAGGCAGGTATGACCCTAGCCCTGAGTAGCATCCTGCCATCATCCAGAATGATACCACAGTACAAGGACAAAGTGATTGACTTCAGCAATTGGCTAAGCTTCTGGTGTCATTCTAAGGGGATCCAGTATTTGTGTGCCTGGGACAACATGATCGACAGACCACGATGCTTTGCCAGAGACAGCCTGCACCTGTCACCCTTGGGATTCTGGATACTGGCTAAGGCTCTTGCCACCCCTATAGTGCCTTTTTTAGACAAGGTTCAAATGACAAATTCACCACTGTAACAGGTACAAGCAAGCAAAATCTGAGGGTAATGCTACTCAATGCTAGAAGTCTAAACCTCAAAATGCATTCACTCGAGGCACTCCTTAAAATGGAGAACATTGGCATCTGTGCAGTGACAGAGACCTGGTTCAAAGCTCCAGATAGCACCCCTGCATTACCAGGCTACAATTCATACCACACCTTTCAGCCACCTCACCCAGAATGAAGCACTAAAGGTGGAGGTGTGTCCATATTCATTAAGGATATCCACACCTCCAGGCTAGTTGCACAGCATAATGCATCTGAGATTATCCAAGTGCAACTAACTCTGGGCAAGACCGCAATCCAACTTGTAGCTTGCTACAGACCCCCCACCATGCACCAGGATTCCCACTCCTCATTTTTTGATACACTGGAAAGTATTAGGGTACAACCTAACACCCTAATAATGAGCAATTTAAACTACCACACCATTAACTGGGAAAACTACTCATGTACCAACTCTTTTGCTCAACGTTTTCTGGAATTCATAAATTCCAACACCTTGGATCAACTTATTCACACCCCCACCAGGGGCAGCAATATCCTAGACCTGGTCATTACCAACATGAGCAATTGGTATTCCACACCAGAGGTCAATTCCTCGTTGGTCAGACCCGACCACAAGCTAATCACCCTAGACATCCACATCCCGCCCCTACCCCCAATTAGGGAAACCATCATAAAAAACTTCTCCAAACCCAACTTCACACTTCTTAAGACAGAAGTGGCAAACTTCATGACATCCATGCAGACAGACAATAGAGGTACAACTGCTGAATCCTACACAAATGCACTTTATAAGCACTTACATGAGTGCATGGATCATGCTATCCCTAATAGAACCGAGATGCTATCCTCCAAAAAAAGGAAGCCAAACTGGGGGTCCTCTGCCATAAACAAACTCTACAACAGAAGAAAGAAACTGTTGCAAAAAAGAGTAAAATCCCATGACTGGAGGAACTCCCTGGTCAACCTCAGTAAGAAGCTGAGATCCCTCATAAAATCCTCCAAAGCTAGTTACGAAAACAAAATTGCCACTGACTCTAAAGACAAGCACAAAGCATTCTAGTGCTATGTCAAGAATCTCAATGGCAACACTCAGATCTGCTCTGAGTTACAGCACAATGGCACTAAATATACAGAACCAACTGATATTGCCAACATCCTGGCAGATAGGCTCAGTGCTAACTTTACCCCCCTCTTACCCCCTAGAGGGCTCATCTCGATACTGGAAAAATGCAAAGTTCCTGTAATCACGGCTGCACAGGTGAAAAACACACTCTCCAAAGCCAAGAACACAGCATCCATGGGACCTGACAATATCCCAGGCTGCATTCTACATGAACTACAGAATGAACTGGCACCCTACCTAAGTACCATGTTCAATCATAGCCTCACCTCAGGCTTTGTGCCCACTGAATGGTGCACCATGACAGTTATACCACTCCACAAAGGGGGAGCCATGATGGACCCCAGGAACTACTGCCCCATTAGCCTGATGAGCCTTGTCTGCAAGGCCATGGAACGTATCATCATGGAACTAATAAACAAAGACATTGGAGATCTCCAAACTCTGGACCCTACCCAGTTTGGATTTGTAAAAGGCAGATCATGTCTCCTAAACCTGATTGACTTCTTTGAAGCAGTCACCAAACCCATAGATGAGGGTAAGGAGGTTCACACACCTTATCTAGATCTCGCCAAGGCTTTTGACACCATCCCCCACTCTGTAATTATAGATAAGCTCACTAAACTAGGTATAAATCCCTATGTCACAAGATGGGTTGCCAACTGGCTCATGGACAGAACCCACACTGTGAAAGTAGCAGACTCCAAATTCGACTTCAGACCAGTGACAAGTGGAGTACCACAGGGTTCAGTCCTGGGTCCTCTCCTGTTTGTTATCTACTTCTCTGAAGTACAGGCTAACACAGAAGATCTTTGGCTAACAAAGCTTGCAGATGACTGCAAACTAGGAGCCATAATCGAAACTCCTAATGAAGTGGACATGCTACAAAAGGGCCTCACTGAGACAGATGCCTGGTGTCAAAGCCATGGCCTGAAGCTCAATGCCAAAAAGTGTTTTGTCCTCCCCTTTGGTAAAAACTCTGTACCCATGAACTACCACATAGCTGGTAGTCTACTTAATGCCAAAAATGTGATAAGAGACCTTGGAACACAGGTGGACAGTAGTTTCTCCTTTGATAATCACATTGCCACAGTGGTCAGGAAATCCTTCTACGTGGCTCACCTCATCACAAAAGGTTTCTCATCAAGAAAAAAAAGAGGCCATTGTTCCCCTCTACTCATCACTCATTAGACCCATTATACAGTACAATGCCCCTTTTGGTATGTACCTCACAAGACATCTACAACAACTGGAAAGGCCACAGAAATACCTCACAAAGAGGATTACTGGCCTCAAACAGATGCCCTACGCAGACCATCTCAAAAAACTCCAGCTTTACTCCGTTGCATATCGCCTACTCAGAGGCGATCTCTGCCTAACATACAAAGCTATGTCAAACCCAGAGCTGTTGGACATGCTCCACTTAAAGAAATCCCAATCCCTCTGAGCTACACGCTCTAGGGACCTAAACCTTGTCACCACAATAAACAGAACATGCTAGAGGGATAGATTCCTGTCCCAGAGACTTCCCATACTCTGGAACAGATTACCTATCTATGTCAAACAGAGCTCCACATTAGCACTCTTCAAGAAAAATCTTGATGATTGGATGGGAAATAGGAAATTCACCCCAGGGATCACTTCTGTGGCTCTGCTCGACAGGGGCACAGGAAAATAATTTTCTTGGGTGGCGAAAGCCAGGGTACATTTTGGGCTAGGCTTATATAGGCCCTAGGGCCATTAGGCTAGTACCTACCTATGAACCTAAGAATAGCCTAGTACCTACCTATGAACCTATGAACCTAAGAATAACCTAGTACCTACCTATGAACCTATGAAAGCTCATGAGTGCATTAAAAAAATGCTTGTGGTATGTCAAGCAAAAAAGTTCAATAAACTGAATTGGGGATCTATGTCTACACTATGAGAAAGGAAATGGTAAACTGATTATTTCAAAATTGCATAAAAAGAAAGGAATAGCTTAAACATAACTTTTTTAACAAACAAACTGACCTTAAAACAGTAAAATAACACCATAAAGTTAGTTCCTAATGATAAAGTAACTCTTTAGAGATAAGCTTTGATGGATCACATGATACTTACAATGATATAAAAGCTTGCCTGAAAAATTATACTTTCCATTGGTATATATGTTGTGTCACCATTTGATTGGTTTATTTCAAATGGACATTTGAACAAGATCCACACCAATTGGATTTTTTGAACTTGTTGCTTAAATTAACAAGTTCAGGTTACTACAGGTTAAGTCTGATTGTTTATACACATCACTCGTGTGAAAAGTGACTGTCAGGAATGTTTTTGTAGTCATTTCAGTCTGGGTCAAACTAGTTATGCAGGAGGGGCTTTTGCTGCTCCAGGCATTATAGACAGTTCTAGTGTCAGCTGTGACTTTATTAGTTTTTCAGATTTTTCTTCTTTAGAATTGAACCTGGTGGAGTGATTGCAAGAAGACAAAGACTGAAAAACCACCATGGACAACCACAGCAGCACTCTGTGTGATACAAAAAACTGGAGACCTGTTCCACATATATAATTAATGTAACCTTCCATGTATTTTTATCTCATCATAGAATGGGGGTCTAAGGGGCACATATAAAGAACATTATTCTGTTGGCCAAGTCACAAGGAAATGTGTGTACAGCTGAAGCTGTTTACTTTTTTATAAGGCAAGCTAAAATGTGGACTTACAAAACATGGACATTTTTAATGTTTGCTCAGTCAAACCTCCCATGATCCTTCGGGGTTCCTTTGCCAAACCTGGGCATTTCTTCACCATGACTAACACTATTCATGGAATTTAACTGCAGGATAACTGCACAGGTTTCAGTGTGAGTCTTTTCTATATAACAATGTCTGGTACATTACAGTTCTATTGTGAAGAACCTAAAATACACAATATTTTATGTCTCAACTCACTAATGTTAGTATATGGGTTTAGCTTACCTAGCTTTCGTAGCTATTTCTGTGTAAAATTGGAAAAATTCCATCTAAAAAAAACTATTTATTGTGCAACTACAACACCTTTTTCAGGTGACATTTATAGCTCTCTAGACCTGTTTTTGCTGCTTTCTTCAGCACTGAAATAACTTTTACATTTACTTTTCAATGTTTTGTCCTCCTTAGCATACTAAATACTATCAGATTTTTTTTTAAATCATGATTATAAAAGACACCACTACAGAGCAATAACATTATGTTGTGGGAGGAACAGAAACAATAGTGCTTGCACTAGGGAATGTGAATCAAATGGAACAAGCTCAGATTTTTATGCAATATTAATGTGCCACAGAGTGACAAAGTGTTCTCGAAGCTGCTGACACATTAGTGTCCACATAGTCATGTCCAATGCTATGATATTTTATAGGATTATATCGGTGATTTTTTAAATGAGTTGTTTTTGTTGATTTGGCATGCATTTAATAGGCTGAGAACCACCATCATGTTTTGAAGCTTAGTCATTTTGTTTTTAAATCTGAAAATAATTGTGTACCTGGATGAAAGATCGGTAAGAAGTAAGAGGAATTGCTAAAAACCCAGATCCAGTAATGGTATCCTCAAAAGGAATATAAATTTCCCTATTTTCTGTTCTTAAAAAAAGAAAACTTAAGAATTCACACAGGTTAGCTGTATGTCCTGACATTCCGCAAGAGGACATTAAGCAAGGCTTCCGTAATTCAAGCTGCATACATTTATTTTACCTGGAAATGAATGGACACATGAGAAGTTATTAACAGCAGTAAAATAAGGTATCTTTCTAATATTCAGTTATTTTTGTTCAATTAAAACTAGCAACTAATAGTACAGTGGTATGAATGCCAAATAAATTATAGGCATGAAACTGCAGGAATGTCAAATACATTAATTTTGTTTTATATGTGCGGCTTTGCCTTCCATGTAGGTGATTTTTGGAATATTTGTTCATTTCTCAAAAAATCTACTTCTGAAGTTATGTCATTAGTTAAAAACATGTTGTGTGTTTAACCAGCCCCACTGGCAAAAATGGATGAAGCCCTGATTTTTGCTACTGCAGCCCATTTTTGAGTACTAGCCTAAGTGATGGGAGAAGCTGTTGCAGGGGAGGTGAGAGAGGCTGGGCAGTTGACAGCTTGTCCATCTCTGAGGCAGGGGAGTCCTAGGTTGGTCCACTGGGGATTCACAGATGACTGTGCTTGCATTATACAGCTTGTAGCTTACCATGTAGGTTTCATGCATGGAAACACATGTCACTTGTGAAGCAAGCTATAGGGGAAGTGACAACAGCCAAGGAGAAAACTTTAAGGATAAAAAATAATCCCATTTTTTTCACCAGATAACCACATCACTGTCATTACCCCAGTCAAACCTCCCAGGGGCACAATCTGGCCAGTAGGATCTTGCCCTAGCAAGAACAAATGAATCACTAAGATGACCAAGGTGGCTGTTTGATGTTATTCCAGGGTGGAGGATCAAACCAAAATGATGTGTTTTCCAGACTTCTTTCAGATGTATAGATGGGCAAAATATTTTTCCGTTAAGTATTTTGCACACTAACATAATTTTGTTTTATCTTAAGTATTCCCACAACTGCATGTCCATTTCCTATGAAAGTTATTTTCCTAGCTAGGTTTTGACTTGTATCAAAGATAAATATTTACAAAACTTACATAAGAGGTACTGAAATTATTATACAACGTAGTTATCTGCCTATGATTTAGCACTGCTTCTTCAACATATAAACACACACACACACACACACACACACACACACACACACACACACACACACACACACACACGTACACATAGACACACACATAGGCACGTGTGTGTGTGTGTGTGTGTGTGTGTGTGTGTGTGTGTGTGTGTGTGTCTGCATCTTTCAGATCCTAGTAACCTACTCCTAGTTAAATCACCACAGTACAAACAATGTGCCCTTTTGACATGTAAAAACTATAACAGCACTATAATAAAAGCAGCATAAATTTTAATAAAAACAGTGCACTGCACCACACAGACTCAAGACTGCAGTGGACTTCTTAGCATATCAGGCAGTCTGTTCCATGTTATCAGGAGCTTTTTGTAAGGGAACATGTTCTTTTTGCATAGCTTCCTCTCAGCTGCTGTCTTGCTCACTTATTCGTTTGTTTTCTCTTTCTTGCAGTCTCTCTTCCTTTCTTTGTCTTTTTTTTTTTTTGCATCTGTCATCTCTCCTCCTCCAACCAGTCTCTTTTTCTCTCTCTCCAACCCCCACATGCACTTCCTGGAATATAATCTTAACATGCTGTAAAATAAATTCCACACAGGGCAGCATGCAGGTCATTCTGGGTTGCCACTGTTTTATTCTGCACAGCTACAACACTGATGTTTTGTGTCTGTTGTCCTCCTGACCATCATATTCTCTTATTCAGATACTACCAGGTTACTTTAAGAATTAAATGTTATACCTTTTCTACAAATGCTGTAAGAATTAACCATTAAATTATCTGTTTTGGAATATCTATTTTTATCATATGAGGTAATTCTCTTTGAAAGTTGTAGCTGCTCTACATTAAGACAAATTGAATATGGCATTAAATCTATTACTAGCCTGCTATTTATAGATTTAAAATATAGAGATATTTAACAATGCAACTAGACAGTGACTTCATAACTCTTTCGACAAAGTCATAACCATCTCTCAAAACCTTGCAACTATAGTTTTGAAGACTAACTACAATTTTCTAACACAACTTATTTTTGAGCAAATTGCAAAATCTGTGCTAGCCCACCAAAAGGCATTACATCACACTGTGCTAGCCCACCAAAAGGTATTACATCGCATCTGTGTTCCAGCGTGTCTTTTTGTTTTCTTTTCAAGCTTAGTTTTTAATTCCTGTTTTAACAAAAAAGCTATATTTACAACCAACATGTCACATAAAACATGTTATCTTCTGGAAAGTCTGAGTTTCTTCTAGTCAATACATGGTTTTACACATCTATATGAATTAAAATCTCAGTCTGGTTATAGCATGCATGTGGAAGTGGATAGCAAGACATATTAAAAAGCAGAATTTTAAAGTTAGCACTGATATATACTTTAAGGGATACGTGATGGTAGCATTATAATCTGGTATTGCTTTTCCAGACTGTCTATCCTATCTCTGAAAGAGCTGTGACACAAAATGTAATAAATACATTTAGCAATATAGGAAACAAGCATCAGAGCCTGAGGATACACTGTTTCTTAATTCTTTTTCTAGAGGGTATGATCATTGTGGTCTTATTGCTTTGATGTATATCAACAATTTTATAGTGGAACTATTGATATAGATTCTGCTGAAATTTTTTACATAAATGTTTGTGTGTGTGTGTGTGTGTGTGTGTGTGTGTGTCATAATATATGTATTTGTTTTTGACGTGACAATTATTTCAACAGAAAGGAAAACATTGAATGTTGCTGGACAAAGGAAGAAGTAGCATATATTTAAAATGTTACTTAGATGTAATGTCTTCAATAAGGAAAATCAGGGAAACTGTTTATTTTCAAAGTCACAGATTTAAGCAAATCATGCAAGATAAGCATGCTCCCAGCATGTTAGCTTTTATCAGAAAGAACCCTGCCCACAACACTGTATAAAAGGTGAGATTACTGGCTGCAGGGCTGAGTCAGCCTTAAGTGTCCTGTGGATCTGTACTGCCTAAAGGAAAATAAAATGGGGTCAGGGAATGGTTCTAAGAAACCAGAGGAAAAGGTAGGATATATTACTCTCCCTTCCAGACTGCTATCTTTATTGTTAAGAATGGATTCTCTTTTACCTGCCAATGATTTTTTCAGAGTTCTTTAGTTAATATTTGTTGCAGTTTTTCTGACATCAGATCCAAAATGCTGTTTTACTTCCAGAAATATTTATGCATGCATAAAAATTAATTTGCCCAAACTGTTATCTGTATTTGGGCAAATGAAAAACAAGGAAATTGAAAACAAACCATATAATCTAATGAAATGGTTGTTAGTGAGACTGTTTCAACTTGTTTTACCTTTAGGATAATGTAATTGGTGATCAGGTAATAAGAATTTTCCTAAAGTAATATTTTTAAAAAACAGTTTTTGCCTTGTAATATAACACATTTAAAACAATAATGTTTATTGTTATTATTATTATTATTATTATTATTATTATTATTATTATTATTATTATTATTATAATTATTATTATTATACAAATTGTCCCTAGGAGCAATGGGCACTGTTTCAGGTGTGTTTTTAGTCTCTTCATTATGAAACATATTTAATTTCATTATAAAAACTAAATGACTTGTGTGCAGTCTAAGATGAAGTTTCAATTATTTCTGAAGTTTGGATACAGTTTTCATTTAAAGACACCCTGCTCTGTGTATTATTTTTAATGAAATTAAGCGTGATAAGCTTACAACTTAAACAAAGCTTAAGAAAACAAAATGTGGTCCAAAACAGACATATTTATTTCAGTTAATATTAAATAATGTGCAGTTTTAGAGATGAATACAACTTGCTGTAAAGTAAAATATGGACTTCATTATGAAATAGTTATAATTTGGTAATTGCATATATGTAATATGTTAAACATTTGAAAGTAGATCCAGAGGCAGCTGTTTAATGAATGTACTGCTTACTAAGAAAAGTGTTAATGAGTGTCTGTACTTCGATTTACAGTCTTCTGTTCTCAGTAATTATTTAAAATTCTTACAATGTAAGAGTCCAAAATAAGAAGTGTTTATTTTTTTCAGTTTAACTTTCATTCATCTTAATGATAAAATATTTTAGCTGTTGCAAAACAAATATTATATATATATATATATATATATATATATATATATATATATATATGAATTTTATTATTTTCTTCTGAAAAAATAAATGATTCCTGTTACACAGCAGTAATACATAATTTAACCATTCACCATGAAGTAGCAAATGTTATCTGAGGGCTTATAAGTTTAATTCATGTGGTGCAGAGCTGAATGGGTCCTACAAGTGCTTGCATGCTCGTAGCTTGTGACACACTTGCTGCTTGACCCGTTACTCTCAACCTCTTAGCACAAGAAATCTAGACAATGCCTAAAATATAGTGGAAGGTTTTCTCCCATTTTATAAACATAAATCCTCCTCCCAGTCACTGCCCTAATCTGTACTCCCTCCCGTTGGCTATCGCACTTACTGCACTTGAACTCAAGTAATGTGTTCAGGTAAGGTGCTGCAGCTGCTTGCCCAAACTCCTATTCAAGTTTGAGAGTGAGCATCAGCCTGTACAAGCTGCAACATGCCTTAGTTCTGTCTTTGAGACAGAGGTCTTCGAGTAGTTGGGTCTGAAGTGCTAGTAACAAGTATTTCATTTAACTCAGGATTTTAACTGATCAAAGTAAGAGTATGTATACTTAGTCCTGAATTTCCTCTGTAGCCAAATTAGGTAAAACAGATGGACGAGGTAACAGTACCATGGGGAAGTGAGGTCCAGTTTTAAAGTTTAAGTACTGGTAAGTATAAACTATGGAAAAACAGCAGCTGATCCAAGTGAATGCAATTCTCAGGCAAGTTGAACCACTAACAGGTGTATGACAGTGACAGCAGTAGGCATCCTTCGATCTCAAAGGATCATGGGTTTGTGCCTGTATTGGACTGATTCAAGCAGTGTCTTCTGTGGCTGTGCAATCCAATCCAGGAGTGGCAGTCCATTCCACATTCTGAGCAGTAATAGGCAGGTGTCAGTCTGGTATCATGGGCATGGATCTTCCTAAGATCTCTCTTACCCTCTGCTCTCCTTTCCAAGGTAGTTTCACACATAGTGAGAGATTGTTTCTCTTTTCCATTTCCAGGCAATGTTATCTGAGGTAAGAGAATACCAGATGATCACACTGACGGAGAGAGTACTGAGGTTATGCTTGCATATGTCCCTATAATTCAATTTGGGTCACCCTTTTGGCTTCTTCCCAGACTCCAGCTCCCCAAAAAGGAGGTCTTTTGGTATTCAGCCATCTGTCATGCATGAGACATGACCCAACCAACGCATGAAGTCTCTGTGTCAAAAAGGGTGAACATGGAGGTGGTGCCCATCCTCTCAAGCACTGTGCTGTTGGGGATGTTGTCCTGCCTTGAGATACCAAGTATGCTCATAAGGCAGTTAATATGGAATACATTGCGCCACCACTCCTGTTTTGAGTGCAGAATCCATGTTTCACTGGCATACATGATTGGATGGGAAATAGGAAATTCACCCCAGGGATCACTTCTGTGGCTCTGCTTGACTGGGGCACAGGAAAATAATTTATTGGGTGGCAAAAGCCAGGGTACCTTTGTGGCTAGGCTTATATAGGCCCTAGAGCTAATAGCTTAGTACCTACCTATGAGCCTATTAACATATGAACAATAATATGCTCAAAACACAGGCTGTGTAAACCTGCAGCTTGGTTTGAACAGTGAGCTTATTATTAGCCCAGACTCTCTTTCTCAGCCTGGAAAACATTTGTGGTGGCTTTTCCAACGTGCTTGCTGGTCTTTCTATCAAGCAACAAGTTATCAGAGATACTAGAGCCTAGGTACACAAACTCATGGACAGCCTCTAGCTCGCAGTTACTCACCATGATTGATGGCTCATTGCCCATATTTTGGCCCATTACATGGGTCTTCTTTAATCTGATTGTGAGGCCAAATTCCATACATGCATCCACATCATGCTAAGTGTGAATCACAATAGCTGCATCATCAGCAAACAGGAACTCCCTTAGACACTTCCTAAGCACACTGGTCTTCAGTCTAAGCCTTGACAGTTTGAAGAGGTTGCAGTCCATTCTGGTTCAGAGAAAGATACCCTCTGTAGCAGTTCTGAAATCAAAGTTCAACAAAACTGAAAAGAAGATAACAAACAATGTTGGAGCCTGCTTTACTCTAGTAAGAATATTGAAGGGTTCGGATTTGGATCCATCATACATGATGGTCCCCTTTCAGCCTTTATAGTAGGCCTTAATAATGCTAAGCAATATTGAAGGATGGCCGATCTTTGCTAGAATTGTAAACACACCTTACTTACTGATGAAATGAAATGCCTTGATCAGTTCAGATCAATGAAGGCAATGTACAGAGTTTGTTCTGCTCCCTGCACTCTTCTTGTAGTTGCCTAACAGAGAAACCCGTCTATAGTAGAATGTTGTACCCATAGTGAGACGCAGGGTAAACTGTGTGCAAGAACAGGGAGCCTCTTCGGGAAAACACATGCAAACAGATTCCTCACCGTACACAGAAGGGAGCTGTCATGATAGTTGTTACAATCACTTTTGTCACCCTTATTCTTATAGATAGTAACTATGCATCTCTTATGTCTTGTGTCACACTACCTTCTCTCCAGCATTGTAAAAGTATTGCATGCAGTTCTGAGATTAGAGTACTGCTGGCACATTTAAGGATTTCTAAGTGAATATCATCTTTCCAGGGGGCTGTTCCAGAAGAGAATGCTTTTAGTGCATTGTTGAGTTCCTCCAAGGTGGCCTCAGCATCAAATTCTGTCATAGGTAGCAGAGGCTTGATGGCATTCATGGCTTTCTCTGTAACTATGTTCTTTCTGCCGTACAGCTGCAAGTACTTTTCCACCCAGCATTCCATCTGCTCAGTTCAGTCCTTCAAGACCTTACCTGTGACTGACTTAAGTGGGGCAATCCTCCTCTGTGATGGATAAATGGCTTGCTTGGTTCCATCATACATTTCTCGCATGTTACCAGTGTCTGTGGTCTGCTGAATCTTGAAGCAAAGTTGGAGATAGTAATCATTTACATCCCACCTAGCTACCGGCTGCACTTGATTCAAAGTACAGTGGAGTGCCTGCAAGTTCTCCTCCTCACTGGGCAAGGTCCTGTATGCAGCCAGTGTCTGTTTCGTCTTCTCAGTTAGGAGTGTTAGCACTTCGGTGTTGGTTTCAAACCAATCAGCACACTTTGTGTCTTCTTCTCAAAGACATCTATTGATGTGTTACAGTTAGCATCACACAGTTTTTCCTATCTCTTGCTGGTGCCATACAGAAAAGGCAAGGCTTCGTCATGCGCATGAACAAACTTGTGTACTTTTGAAGGGTCATGAGTCTCGCCTCTGTCAATGTGTGGCCTCCCTTCCTTTTTAGAGCAGAAGAACCTTTGCATCTGGATGTTTGCCTTACTACATATGAGCAAGTGGTCAGTATCACAGTCAGCACAGTGGTAACTGTGTGTTACCCTGACACTACCTAAACTGCTGCATTTGGTGAGGAGAAGGTCAAGCTGGTGCCAATGTTTCAATCTTGAGTGTCGTCATAAAACTTTGTGCTGGGGCTTGACATTGAAGAAGGCGTTAGTTATGTACAGGCCATGTTGGGAACAAAGTTCAAGGAGACGCTGCCTGTTTCCATTCATCTTTCCTATTCTGAACTGTCACAGACAGGATGGACAGCTGTGATGTCAGCTCTGGCATTAAAATTGCCAAGAATGAATAATGGTTCATGGGAAGGGACCTTACTGATGGCAGCATTAAGTTAATCATATAACTTGTCCTTGACTTCTTGGTAAAAGTTAAAGTTGGAGTGTAGACACTGAACATGTTGACCATGGCCACTGGTGTTTGTAGCTCAATTTTCAGCAGTCTCTCATTTCCCATATTTGGTGGTATGACTGAGCCAACAAGGTTGTTTCTGATTGTGAAACCAACACCATGTTCATTGGTCTCTTCTGAAAACTTTCCATGCCAGAAAAAAGTAAAGTCCTTCTCCCTGAGGCATCCAATGGATGTCAGCTTTGTTTCCTGGAGAGCCATGATGTCTATCTGCAATCTGCTCAGCTTGTTGTTAATGGCTGCTGTCTTCTGAGCATCACTAATGTTCTGTAAGTCTTCCATAAGGCCTGGAGTCATCGTCCTTATGTTCCATGTGCCTAGCCTAAAGGCTGGTTTATTTTGTTGCTTTTTTGTTTTGACAATGACAAATAATATAGGAAAATGAGCAGAAGTGCTCCCTATGTAGTTACACATCAGCGTAAAACTGCAAAACACATGTCTGAACAGGTCTGACATCTAGGGCCTGGTCAAAACATTAGGACCAAAACATTATTTTTGCATGCACTTCCACGGCAATATGCCTTCTCCACTTACTTTACACCTTGTATGTTTACTAACCCTCCGGTGTATTTGGCCAAGTGTGATCTTTCCCCTACCAACTCCACACTAGTACAGCAGGACACAGCTGCTAAACTGAAGTGACAAGGTGATCCCTAAATGTCATTGTCATTAAGACACTAATATCAGACATCATGATGCATAGAAAAAGGACCTTTTAATATCATAACCAGAGTAGTTGTACCATATCTCACTGAAAAAGTCCAGTTGTCTCCTGTCCACTCCTCATTTGTATTCATCGTAATTACAAAGCATCATGGGAGTTATGCAAATTACTTATGAAACCTATCAACTATTTCTGAATTCAGTAGAAAAGATTACCACTGCATTGCATTAAGAAATAATGTAACAACTCACAATACTCACAGACATTTTCGGGATCAGTCCTCCAGTTTAATGCACATGGTGCAGAGCTCAGAAACAGATATTAAGTTAGGAGTTGTTCTCTACTTCCATTTTGAACTCCTATTCTAATGTGTCATACTACTAACATGTAGATTTGATCCATGCTCAATGAAAATGTCAAGAGCAGAAAAGATGAAATGAGCAAACATGCAGTAGGGAAAAGGCATATATTTAAAGTTCAGGCAGCAAGTAGGAGTACATCAGGAAGAAACAACTGTTAGTCAACATGAGTGCTTTTGTCTTGCTCAAGAAGGCTTCCTGGTATTGCCAGTCCAAATCAGAGCTAATATCAGATGCAGAGGCACATTTTGATTTATTACTGTGCCCTGTACACTAACTATTCAGAATGTCATTATTCTGAAAACTGACATTACTGCAACAACATTGAAATTATCTAAAACAGCAACATTCTACAAGAAATAAACTCAAACACAATATCAGCACACTCAACAGTGAAGTTTAGTTTTATGCTATAATACTGTGGTCCTTCTTTCATTCCATTAATACCCATCCCAGCTTGTGAGTATCTTTGCGCAAACATCTGGAACAGGAAATATCTTAGAGATGTATATAGGTGTGTGTGTGTGTGTGTGTGTGTGTGTGTGTGTGTGTGTGTGTGTGTGTGTGTGTGTGTGTGTGTGTGTGTGTGTGTGTGCATACCTCTCAACTGTACAGATTTTCGCAGAATGTCCAGATTTTTTCCTCGTATTTTTGGTCTGCTTTTCATAAAATTGTGTTTTTTTTTGGCAAATTAGTGGCAAATCATTAAATATTGAAGTTAGAAAATAATGACAGACATATGAGTTTCAGACTTCATACCCTTCAGAAAATTCATGATAATGCAACACCTGTTATTCTATCAACTTTCTAAGACTGTAAGAGCAATATTTAAAAATTGTCCAAATTTTTAGGCCTTTGTCCCACTTTTATTTATGACTTTGCCCAGATTTCTTGCTCTAAAAAGTTGAGACATATGAATGCAGGTTATTTTCAGAAAGAAAAACAAGACAGCTGTCTATCAAAAAATTACTAGAATTTTTTAGCTGCATGTACTTCCTACATGTGCTTATTTGCGCTTTTCATGCATGATAAAATGGCAAGTTAGTAACAGCTGAGTTATTCCTCTGTGACAGCAACACCCACACATATACACGTCAGAGTGAACGTACACACACACACACACACACACACACACACACACACACACACGGGTTCCCTTCAGAATCTCGAACTTCTGAAATCCCGAATTTCAGTAGCCCAAGACCAGAAGGGCGAAAGTGCAGAATACCGAAACCCCAGAAGCATGAAATTCAAAATCCCAAAGTTCAGAGATTTTGAATTAGCGGTTCTGGTGTTGGGTAGCTGGAGATGTAGGTAATTGTTTGTGTTTTATGGGTTTTGGGTAGGGGCTTCAGTGTGTGCCTGTGTGTTTTGTCAGTGTGATGTGTGCATGTGCGAGGGGAATGTAGCTTGTGTGATGGTGTTTTTGTGTGTTTGTCTGTGCAGTGTGACCTCGGAGTTAGTATATTTAAGTAGGGGGGTGTGGGTGTGCAGCACCCCACATGGGGGGTGCAGGGCGGCTTGCCCCCCTGCTTGTATGTAGGGTAGGTGTTTGTGTATGTGAAGGGAGGTGTATGTTTGTGTTTGTGTCTGCAGTATGTTTAGTATAGAAGTCACGATTTTAAATTTCGTGCTTCTGGGGTTTCGGGTTTTTGGATTTTCGGCTTCATGGTCTCGAGATACTGAAATTCAAGATTTCAGTATTTCGAGATTATGAAGGGAATCCACACACACACACACACACACACACACACACACACACACACACACACACACACACACACACACACACACACACACACACACACACACACACACACACACACACACACACATACATTACCACTCTGTGGTAGAAGGTGGAAGGAGCCTAGCCAGAGAAGAATATTTAAAATAAAATGATAAATAAATAAATAAACTTATTCATAAAAGAAAACCACTAAAAATCACATTTCCCTATAATGCCAACCTTGATGGGTTGCTCACTCAGTATGGAACACCCAGACAAATTACAAGCAAAACTGACTACTCTGCTAAATTGTGTTTACAATGTCAACTAAATGATGTTAGATGGCACCAGAATAACCTTATAACCTTAGGAAGGGGAAATTCAAGCCTTCTGTGAGATATGATCTTCCTACAATTGTCAGTAAGTCAGCTTCCAACACCTGCAGTCTTTGTAGTATGTTAAACAGGTTCTGCCTCTCCCAGATAAGACTAGCTCAACCCTTAGTTACCAATCTATGAATTTTAATAACAGAGTCACTGATCTAAAACCTTTGGGGTCTTGTCTCATTCCTTTCACTCTTCAGTAAGACTTCTGAAATGCTGATCTTCCTTTACCTATAGTGACATTGTCTGGCTCAAAATCACCATGGTAGCCCTGACTTTTGTACTTCTGGAATGAAACTCTAGCACATCTACTCAAAATAGTGACAATTTTTTTTTTGAGTCCCAAAACACAAATACATTATGACCGCAGTTTAAATCATAGACTCTTGGTGGAGGGGAGGTTAGCCCAGTTTTAGCTTTGTCCTAGTTGAATCTGCAGTCAACTGTTATTCCTTCTATGCAAAGTCATACCTAAAATGCCAATTGGTATAGCAGGTAATCTAATTAGCAGTTTGACACAGCAGGAAGTAGTAGTTGTTTAGTAGATCTAGTCCTCCCGTGCAAAAAAAAAAGTGTCATCTAGAAGCAGTTGACTTGTCATGGGTCAGAAGAGGGCATATTTATAATGAAGCATACAGTAAGACCCTAGAAATGGTACCAAGCAGATTTTTAACTTTTAAACAGTCATTCCTATACATTGGTTGTTGACCAGATTTTAGAACATTAATCAGATATTTTATTCTAATGTTAAAAGTGAATTCTAAAATGTTAGTTGCAACGTTTACCTTGAAGCATTTAAAACTGAAGTACTCTGTAATAGTGCCAACTGTATTGACATGGTGCCCTGTTCTTGCAAACTATGTATATCTAGTGTGTGTGTGTGTGTGTGTGTGTGTGTGTGTGTGTGTGTGTGTGTGTGTGTGTGTGTGTGTGTGTTGAAAAACTTATGGTATTTAAATTCAGTGAAGTTTTATAAGGACTTGTAAACAATCTTCAGCGTGTTCAAATCCTTTAACGCCAAAAATGAGATTAAAAATAAAACGTTACATTTCAAAATTTTTTTTCTTTTTTACTGGGAAAGTCTGAATAGGCTTAAAACCCCTTTTTAATATTTTAGAGTTCTGGGGAGTAAAGCTCCTATATTTAAAATACGAAGATTTCTACAATAATAGAAAATTTTTGTACCATGTATAGTAGTAGTAGCAATAGAGGTATTAACTGTAATATAGAGTATCAGCATTACTCAGCAGCAATTATTTGAGGTTACCAAGTATAATTTATTTATTTACTTACAATTGTAAGCCGGCTAGTGTCCGCCTGGGTCAGAAACTTGTTTTCAATGGAGACCTGGGGAGAAAAGCTCCGGAACAGTACAATACTTAGTTAAAGTATAGGTAAGCAGTTACACCAAATATCAAAAAGTACGTTAGAAAATATATTTCATAATCACAGAAATATTAGGAGGAATAACTAGCTTATACATAGTAATTAAAAATTAAATTAAGAACAAATATAAAAATAAGTAGTTAATGTGCACATTACTAGAATCTCCATAGCCAATTCCCAGCTAATCTCCACCCTATTCTATGCATCCCCCATACTTACCAACCTTAGACAGACAGACCTACACAAGCTGGATGCTTGTTACAACAAAATTGCTAAATTTGCCACTGGAACCTCCTACCGCAGCCATCACTGCATCTCCCTTAAAGAACTAAACTGGCTAGAACTCCCACAACTCCTTCACTTTAATCAGGTCACCCTTGCTCATAAACATATTAACCAACCCCATAACATCCCTTCCCTTCAAACCCTTCTCCAACCCTATCACTCCACTAGGCCCCTAAGGTCAAGCAACAAAAATCAACTCACTGTTATCAAACTCAATCACTCAGCAGGAGAAGCCATATTTTCATGTACCATATCTAAACCTTGGAACAATCTTCCACCCTCTATAACTACTCTACCTTCCAGCAGCCTTTTTAAGACTGCATTCAAATTCCACTTAAATTTGCACTGGCTTTGTCCTTGTTCTAATCCAGACTAACACCCCCACCCTTAACCTCCACCTAGACTCTTAACCCAACTATACTACCACCACTGCTAACCACAGTCAGAATTAGCTAGTTGTCTTTACATACTTTAACATCTTGTCTGACAACTTTGTTACTAATATTATAAATGACAAGAAACTATCCTAACTTGCAACATTTACTGTATATACTGTTGATAATCAATATCTTGTTATTGTATTAAAGCCAACAACCTGTAATGTTGTTTACTATTGCTGCAACTTTGTATCTCTATTTGTCATGTACATGGTGTGGAGCTTTTCTCCCTGGGCATCCACTGAAAAAGGACCTGCATCCAGTCGGAATTTCCTGGTAAACAAATGTAAATAAATAAATAAATAGCCAAAAGAGCAACAATGCAAGTAAAGTAAGAAATGAGCAGAAAAAAGGAAAATCTGATGCACTAGAAGAGAAGTAGAAAGAATGAAGTAAAACTGGCGAGGAGGAATACAGGTGCAAAGCCATTATATAGGTACACGTTCTGTGGTGTGCAGAAAATAGTCCAGATATTTTAGAGCACTCCCAGAAACATTTATATATAGTTCCACAGATAGTGAAAGAAGCCTGCAGACATGATTAGAAAATGCGTCGAACCACAGAAATATGGTTAATTCCACAAAAAGTGATAATGTCTTTAAACATTTGCACATATTGGAGTATACGTGCATCTGGATTTTTATACATTAGATCATAATAAGGACAATTTACTTTATCATCTGGCAGTTACTGCAGAGAACAAGCGATTCTTGTAGTCTGAGGTTTGATTCCCTCAGCCTCCATTTGCCTACTGTATGACTATAAATCAAGTCACTTAATCAGCCAGTACTCTAGGGTAAATGGGAAATTGGGCTAGGCTACTCAATGGTCTCCTCAACAACATGACTATTAACTACCTATGAACCTATCATTTTTCATAAATTAAAAAAATACATCGACACAATTATTTCTTCCCACATACAGTCCACATGCCGTATATGTCAGAAGTGACATGTAACAGAATTAACCAGCTGAAACTTAACACTTTTGTGATATATTTCTCTCACTAATAGCATAATCAGAGTGGCTACAGTCATTTCCCATGTGCTCATCATTCCAGTTATCACTATATTTAGTAGCCACTAAGCCATCTGACTCACAGAACAAAATATCAAAGAATTGTCAAAATTCTCATGTGCAGCAAACATGCACAGAACATGTTGGACTATGTACATCAAAGTCGAGTTAAATATTACATTACTTAGAGATGCAAAATCCAGAGTACAGCAAAGTAGCACTTTATTAACTATTTATGGCCTTTGTTCATCTGAGATTATCTATGTCCTCAGGGAATAAACTACAGCAAAGTCTATGTTTACAACATCTGTTCTCAAGCAGAATGGCAGATCCTTGCATTGCATTTGCTATTCCATGAAGTTATATGTCTGGACAGTGAGATACACCGAGAACTGCACTGATAGCATATTTTCTTCAGAAAAAAGACAACTGTCATTGATTTAATATGCTTGTCAAATAATGTATCCTGACAAACTTTAAATGTTAATGGCAGTCAACCTGTAACCTTGGGGTCTGACTGATAAGACAAAAAGAATATGCAAGTCAGATTGTGTTCTAGTCAGGTGAACATTTAAAGTTTAACATTTTAGTTTTCAATAAAGAAAAACATGTTTAACATTATCTGATGGTCATTCATATAATATCAATGACAACAGGGGATTTGAGCTGCTTTTTAACTTACCATTTTTAAAATGGACTTATTAGTTTGGTTATTCTCAAAACAAATTTATCTGAGTTAAATATTGCTTTTGTTACACATATTTCAGATAAGCACTTGCACCTGCCAGCACTTGTACAGCTTCTGTTTAGTATACTGTTGTTAAGAAAAGTGAATCATATTACCCCAGTGAGCCATGAGAGCAGTTTTTTAACTTCTGGGGTTGATAAGAAGATACCTTTAGACAGGAGATAAAGTGCATTACTTGAAGTATATACTCAGTAACAGTCAGCCACAGCTGTATCTGGCATGACATGTTATAATGTTACAACCTGCATTCACATTTCTAGGAGGTAACTTGTGCTAATTTTAAAGCACTAAGCCACAACTTAGAAAGGGGAGGGGAACTCTACATAATGAGGCAGTTTCCTCACAACTCTTCTTGCCTAATCCCATGTGCTCAGCAAGTATTCATCTTTCTCCATGTAGAGCATTTAAATATCCTTGTTATGTATGGCAAACACATATGCTATCCATTTTTTATTATTTATTTGTTTTTACTTGGATCAATGTTGACAGACACCTCCTTCCCCACCCGCCCCCCCCCCAAAAAAAATCCTGTCCACAGTGGTATTTCTAGAGTCTCACTCAAGGCAGTTAGTTTGTCTAACAACATGTAAGACCCTGTGCCAAGAACCAAAAATGTTGTTTTAGGTTTAAAAAACACGTGCATTCCTTTCCTTACATTTACTGTAATCTGAAATCCATAATGTAACACTGAAGATTGAAGTCACTCAGAGAACTCCCCATTTCAAGATATTGTTTAGTCTGCTGTATGTTAGTATCTAAATGTAAACTTAAGTTAAAACTGTTTTTTTTTCTGTGATTGACTTCTGTTCTTTTACTACACATAATGGTAGGGGGAGCCAGCATCCACTATCAGACGGTAACATTGGGAGATCTGTTGGGTATCTGATTATCTACACATGTCCTCCCTTGAATCAAGATTGTCCAAAGCTTGTAGACTCATAAGCTCTGCACAGCCAATGAATATTTTTTTATATTTAAATAAGATTGTTCACTGACTCCAACCACTGAAGTGATAGCACTTACTTTAAACACCAGTCCCCCTACAGCCAGGACCCCCTAATTCCAGGTTTCCATCTGCTTCCTAAATATACTCAACCTGAGATGTCATGCCCACAGAAAATTACTGCTTTTGTTTTCACACCAAGTGTTCATTTAGCCCCATTTTTTGTGATCCTGGATTTAATAACTCATGGGTGTTGTATAGCCTTTGGGATGGTATGGTCTTTTGGGTTTTACCTGTCTGCAAAAGAAGTTGCAATGAAGTTGCTGAAAGTTCTAGTGAGTATGGTTTCTTCAGGGAGATGTAGATGCCATCATTCTGTACTGGCAAAACTAGCAGAAGGTTAAATCAAAGGATATATGAATACCTGCATACCATTACAGAAAAGGATGATGTATTATTTAAAGATTCTATTCAATGATCTGCTCTTAAGAAGCTTTAGATTTTTGTTTTCAATATTGTACAATCAGATTTAAGAGAAGATGGTGAAAGTACTTTACTGGAATATAAGGGACTGATATTGCAGTTACTTTTAAATGCAAGTTTTCCACCAGGTCTGAAAGACAACACTAGTATTAGATGAAACTGTTTTAATAATTCCACTAAAGGTACATTTTTTTAAAAAATGCAACTTTTTCTTCTTAATTTTTGTAGCTCTGATGTTCATACATTTTTAGGTTTTACATTAATTACTTACCAGTTACCATATGCTCTAACTTTTATAAAAAAAAGTTTTTTATTGCTGTTTAATGAACTATACTGATATATTCTATCACTGTTAGCCTTTTCTTATCATATTTTTTTTGTATTGCTATGAGATCATCTGTAATGTATATGTGCAATGTGTACTATGTATTTATATTTTTCTGGAGCTTTTCTCCCCAGGACTCCATTGAAAATGGGTTCCTTGTGGCCCAATGGACTATCCTGGCAAACAAACTGCAAATAAAGAAAATAAATAAATTGTTTGGAATTTTTCTATTTCCTCGTGTGGCTTGTCATTTTTAGCAATGGGTCACAGTTTTTAAACAGGATTTTGTGTGTTGGCCTCAGTTCTGAGGAAATATGTATAATTTGAGAAGATGAAAGTGCTTAACTGTTTTAGTAAATCCGCTCAGCTTCAAGGGTGTTTCATCCTTTGATGGGTTTTGTTTGTTTTTAGAGATCCTAAGATAACCATGCTGACTTAGCCAAGCGTTTTGTCACTAATTGTCACACTTTTGACCCAGTACTCATTGGGATTAACATGTCATAGGTTTGTCAATCTTCAGTGCTGAAACTTGTCAGTCATATTATAGTAGTTCTGTCTGTCATGTCTTATACGTAATATAATTTTTACAGAATGTCCCTGATCTTATCTTATGTGGTTTGTTTTGTCCATTCCTCATAAAATGTGTGGCTTCTAGCATAATATTGAGAATTGTGGTCACTAAATAACAACAAACATTTGAGTTTCAGACTTCATATTCTTTAGAAAATGCATGCTAAAAGCAAAACATGTTATTATAGCAACTTTCTAAGTATGAAGGAGAAGTATTTAAAATATGCCCTTATCTTGGGTCTTTATTCCCCATTATGTTTTGCCTTTGTCCCTGATTCTTTTTTTAATCAAAAAACATCTTTATTGAACTATCACGTATGACATAGGCAATCATACATTTGTGCAAATAATAACAAACCACAATGACATATTTTCAGTTGCAAACATTTATGCATCACTAATAATCTTCTATATAGTCATTGTCAATCAGACTTACTCAGCTCATTCAGTTCCATCCTTCCCTTAAACATTATTCATAGGTTCATAGGTAAGTACTAGACTATCTGCCCAAGCCTAGCCAGAATATGTTGGCTTTCGCCACTCCCTTAGATTTGTTCCCTGTGCCGCTGTCTAGCAGAGCCATTAGTTCCCTGTGCCTCTGTCCAGCAGAGCCACTGCAGTGATCCCCGGGGTAAATTTTCTGTTTCCCATCCACTCGTCAAGGTTTCTCTTGAAGAGTGTTAGTGAGGGGCTCTGCCTAATGTAGACTGGAATCCTGCTCCAAAGCATTGGGAGTCTCTGGGACAGGAATCTATCCCTCCAGCATGTCCTATTTATCATTGTGGTAAGGTTTAGATCCCTAGAGCATGTGGCTCTTGGGGATTTGTTTTTTTTTTTAGGTGGAGCATGTCCATCAATTCTGGGTTGGACATGGCCTTGTATATCTGGCAGAGATCACCTCTGAGTAAGCGGTATGCAACCGAGTACAGCTGGAGTTTCTTCAGTCGGGCTGCATAGGGCATATGTTTGAGGCCAGTAATCTTCTTGGTGAGGTACATCTGTGGTCTTTCCAGCTGTTGCAGGTGTCTTGTAAGGTACATCCCAAATGGGGCATTGTACTCTATGATGGGTCTGGTGAGTGATGAGTAGAGGGGCATAATAACCTCTTTTGTTCTAGATGCGAACCCTTTTGTGATTAGGTGGGCCACATAGAAGGATTTTCTGAACACCTTGGCAATATGATTATCAAAAGAGAGATTACTATCTACTTGGGTTCCCAGATCCCTTATTACATTTTCTGTATTTAGGGGACTACCATGTATGTGGTAGTTAATGGGTACTTTGTTTTTTCCAAAGGGGATGACTATGCACCTTTTGGCATTTAGCTTGAGGCCATGATTTTGACACCAGGGATCCATCTCAGTGAAACTCTTCTGGAGGATGTCTGTGTCAGCTGGAGAGTAAATTATGGCCCCCAGTTTGCAGTCATCTGTGAACTTGGTCAGCCATAGTCTTCCTGTGCTTGCCTGTACCTTTGAGAAGTATATACCGAACAGGAGGGGTCCCAGGACTGAGACCTAGGGGACGCCACTTGCAACTGGTTTAGAGTCGGACCTGGAGCCTGCAACTCTCACCGTGTGGGTTCTGTCCATGAGCCAACTGGCAAACCATCTCGTGACATAGGGGGTTTATGTTCAGGCTGGTTAGCTTGTCTATAATACCAGAATGGGGAATGGTGTTGAAAGCCTTTGTGAGGTCTAGGTAGGCTGTGTGGACCTCCTTTCCCTCATCTAAAGCCTTGGTAACTGTCTCAAAGAAGTCCATCAGGTTTAGGAGGCATGATCTGCCCTTAACAAAGCCAAACTGGGTAAGGTCCAATGTTTGAAGGTTCCCAATGTCTCTGTTAATGAATTCCATGATGATGCGCTCCATAGCCTTGCAGACCAGGCTAGTCAGGCTTATAGGGCGATAGTTCCCGGGGTCCATTGTGGCTCCACCTTTGTGGAGCGGGATAACTGTTGCTGTGCACCACTCTTTGGGTACATAGCCTGTAGAGAGGTTGAGTTTGAACAGTGTGTTTAGGTGAGGGGTTAGTTAATTTTGGGGCTCATATAAGACACAGCATGGGACACCGTCTGGTCCCATTGAAGCTGTATTTTTGGCTTTGGATAGGGCTATTTTTAACCTGTGTGCCAGTGATTGCCAGGGCACTACATTCTTCTGGTATGGTTATGGGCCCTTTAGGGGGTGAGAGGGGGGTGAAGTTTGCACTAAACCTGTCTGCCAGAATGTTGGCAATATCAGTCGGTTCAGTGTATTTTGTGCCACTCACCACTAACTCAGAGCAGATCTGAGAGTTTCCACTCAGGTTCTTGACATAGCTAAAGAACGCTTTGTGGTTATCTTTGGAGTCCTTGGCAATTTTTCTTTCTAAGCTAGCCTTGGATGATTTTATGAGGGATCGTAGTTTCTTGCTGATACTAATCAGGGATGCCTTTCCTTCTTGGGATTTTTCTCTTTTCTACCCTAATTTCTCCCTTCGATTGTATAGCTTGTTTATGACAGGGGTCCACCAGACTGGTTTCCTTTTCTTGGAAGAGTGAGTCTTGCAGGTGCTCATAGAGTGCCTTTGTAAGGGATTCAGCAGCTTGGACAGAGTTGTCCAGTAGCGTGGGGGCTGTGAACCTTTCCACCTCGGTCTTAAGTAACGTGAAGTTTGCTTTTGAAATGTTTTTCACAGTGGTTTCCTTGATTGGGGATGGGGGTGGAATGTGTATATCCAGAGTGATTATTCTGTGGTCTGATCTAACCAGTGAGGGGTTGACCTCTGGTGTAGAACACTGGTCACCCATATTGGTGATGACCAGGTCCAATATGTTGTCACCTCTGGTGGGGGTGTTGATCAGTTGATCCAGGGCATTCGAGTTTATAAATTCTAGGAAGCATTGGGCAAGGGAGTTAGTACTTGAGTAGTTCTCCCAGTTAATGTTTGGGTAATTGAAATCACCCAATATTAGGGCATTTGGTAGGACCTTCATATTTTCCAGTGTCTCCAGAAATGCGGAATGGGGGACCTGGGTCATGGTGGGTGATCTGTAGCAAGCTACAATTTGAATTGCAGTTTTGCCCATTGTTAGTTGCACATGGATGATCTCTGAGGCATTGTGCTGTGCCACTAACCTAGAGGTGTGGGTATCCTCGATGAATATGGATATACCCCCACCTTTTGTTTTTTGGTCCGGGTTCTGTGGCCAAAAAGTATGGTATGAGTTATAGCCTGGTAGTGCTGGGGTGCTCTTTCGAGCCTTAAACCAGGTTTCTGTTACTGCACAGATATTGATGTTCTCCATACTGAGGAGTGCCTTGAGTGCATGCATTTTGAGGTTTAGACTTCTGGTGTTGAGTAGCCTTACCCTCAGTTTTTGGTTACTTGTGCTATTTACGGTGGTGGGTTTGTCTTTTGAGCCTTGTCTAAAAAAGGCACTATGGGGGCAGCAAAAGCCTTGGAACATATTCAAAAGCCTAAGAGTGACCAGTGCAAGCCATCTCTTGTGAAGCAACATGGCTTATCGAGCATGTTATCCCAGGAGGACAGATACTGGATCCCCTTTGAATGACTAGAAACTTAGCCAATTGTTGAAATTGATAATGTTATCTTTATACTGTGGCATCATTCTTGGTGAGGGCAGGATGCTGCTCAGGATCAAGGTCATACTGGCTTGGGCTATGTGATCAGAGAGCTCTTCCATGTCTCTTTTCATGTAGTCCAGGGAGGTACATCTCAGGTCATTCACACCAACATGGACAATGATAGAGTCATATTTGTACTTATTCTGGAGTGACCTGAGTGCTTGTATTATGTGGCAGATCCTGGCGCCCTACAGGCAGCTAACTGTAACCTTCTCTTTGTCCAGTCTAGTTAGTGGAACATCAGTGTGCCTGACTATAGAGTCACCTATTTTAGTGTGTTGGGTATGTTATTTTGCCTTAAGGGCTGTGTTTGCTTGGCACACTGATTATGTGAAGTATGTGTTTCATAGTTTGTGATGGGGTATAGAGGTTGCTTGGGTGTCTGCTTTGGAGGTCTCTGTTGCTTTTGCAGATTTTTATTTAGAGCCTCAGAGTATGTTTTCATGTATTTGTGTGTTATTTGCTGGTGTTGGTTTAGTAGGTCTACGTGAGACTGGTGGTGTGTTGCAAGTATTTTCCTTCTCCTCTTGACTGTCAGTTCTAGTCTTGGGTTGAGAGAGCTTTGCCTCTAGTTTGGCTGTATAATTGCATCTCTCTCATATATTAGTGTTTGGTGGTAGGAGGAGAGGGTTGTCTGTGTACATGAGGCAGTTATAATATTGCCTCAAAATGCCCAGATTCACCAGTTGGCCTGGAGAGTACACCTTAAACTGCCCTTTGGACATGCCTGAATAGGTAAAATGAGCTGTTTTACTGATTCGCTGGTAGGGACGAATAGAGAGCCTTGTCCTTCTGGACAGTATAGGGGGTCTAGTGCTAGGGTTAATTTGTGCTTGCTATGAGTTTTGAGCAAGTGCTGGGCTGTGAAATGAATGGTTTGAGTGCTTAAGTTGAAAGTTTGTCTAGTTCCAAGGGAAAAATTGAAGAGCACACTTCGTGGAGCTGAGAATAGTTTAACCCTAGCTAACCGGCACTGCCCGGCACGCAAAACCATGCAAATGTGGTTTTTATAGCATGGAAATGAAAGAGAGAAATTAGCCCAAAATAGCCAATAAACTACTAACTTCTGGCCTACAGCAAACAAGGCACGCAAATTTCAGAAAGAAACAGATCAAAAAAGCAGGCACGATAAGCCTTTAACCAGAAATTCCCAGCTCAGAAGGGCAGAATCTAGCCTCTCCTCCCACACGAGTGCAGACTACAAACCTTCTTAATGTAAAATAACTGGCCTGAAGCCAAACTGCTTAAACCAGAACTAATGCAGTTTTAGAATAACAGACACTGAGCCTTCAATCAGCAATTCCCAACTTAAAAGGATGTAAGCTACCTGTCCTGCCACAACAATGCAGTCCACAAACCTTCTTAATGTAAAACAACTGGTTTGAAGCCCAAGTGCTTAAACCAAAAGGCTTAGATTAACAGTTACAATTTAATCAGGCTACTACCAAACAGTAATAACTGCAGCAGAATAATACAATTGAGTACTTTTAAGAAGCGCAAGCAAAATAAGGTAATAAAGTGGGAAGAAACACAATTACAGTAAAAGAAGATGAATAAAGTGCATTTTTTTATATATAACAATAGAAAACAAGCAAACTGATTTAAACAAATTACCCAATTAACCAGTAAAAAAACTCAAAACTGAGCCCTGTTCCAGCAGTCTTCAATCTGACAAGTTCTAACCACACACTCTTGCCACGAGGGTGCAGGGGAACCTTCTCCAAAAAAAATGGCCTGGATTAGTGCTCAAGTTATACAAACAAAGCTAGATTCAGCGGGCCTGAATCTAGTCTATGCTACAGCAGACAAGGTGCACCAGTATCAGAAAATACAGTTCAAATGAGCAGACACAGTAAGCCTTTAACCAGAAATTCCTAGCTCAGAAGGGTAGAATCTAGCCTCTCCTCCCACAAGAGTGCAGACCACAAACCTCCTTAATATAAAATAACTGGTCTGAAGCCCAAGTGCTTAAACCAGAACTAATACACTTTGAAAATAACAGACACTGAGCCTTCAATCTGCAATTCCCAACTTAGAAAGATGTAAGCTACCTGTCCTGCCACAACAGTGCGGACCACAAACCTTCTTAAAGTAAAACAACTGGTCTGAAGCCCAAGTGCAATAACCAAAAGACTTAGAATAACAGTTACAACTTAATCAAGATACTACCAAGCAGTAATAAATGCAGCAGAATAAACACAATTGAGTACTTTTAAGAAGAGGCAAAAGCAAAATAAGGTAATAAAATTGTTTTTTGTTGTTGTTTTTTCGGCTTTTCCCGGTTAGGGGTCGCTACAGTGGAACTCCAGTCCACTAATGATTGGCAGTCAATTTTTACGGTGCCGAGGTGCCAGCTCGACACCCAACTTTCAACAAAGGCATGCCCTACGCATGTCTTTCGCACACCACTCGACCACGGGGAGGACATGCAGACTCCACACAGAAGGTGCTCCAGCCAAGAATCGAACGGGAGAACCTCTTGCTTTGAGGCAACAACGTTACTGCTCCACCACTGCGGCTTAAGGTAATAAAGTAGGAAGAAACACAAATACAGTAAAAGCAGATAAAGTGCAAATAATTTTTTATTTATATATATATATATATATATATATATATATATATATATATATATATATATATGAATATATATATATGTATATATATATATATATATATATATATATATATATATATATATATATATATATATATATACACACACACACACATATATATATATATATATATATATATATATATATATACATATATATATATACATATATATATATATATATATATATATACATATATAAAACAGTAGAAAAACAAGTAAACTGATTTAAACAAATTACTCAATTAACTTAATTAATATATATATATATATATATATATATATATATATATATATATATATATATATATATCCTCCCATTGTTTCTTTGTGATTTACTTATCCAGTCTCTCTTACCAATCCTTTCTAACCTCTCTGATTGATTCCTATAGTTATCATGTAATATTTTATATGCCCTACTAATTATCCATTTTTTAATAGCAGTTCTATCCTAAATTCTACTAAAAACTCTATCAGTGCTGGGCTTACACTTAAGATCCCCCTATTCTTTCTCTTTGCCTATACTCTGATAGCAATCCTTGATAGCGAAGGAAATCCCTAGCCTACAGTCCAAATGTATTCTTGGCCTCTTTCCATTCTATTACCTTTCTGTCTCTAATTATTTGTTCCCAATACATTGAGCTTGAGAGGTGTGCTTGAAAAGTTAGTGCATTTATTTTAGTGACCACAACATAATTTTGGCAAATGTCAATATTTTGGCCTATGATTTAAGTAGCAAACATTTTGTCAAAACATGTCTTGAATTGGATTACTGACACAAATCTCATAGGCTCATAGTTAAGTACTAGGTTAGACTTCCTTGCAGGCCATTTTAAACATAGCCAGTTTCCCTTTTGAATTAACCGGTACTGATTTAGACTGGCCTTACCCACCCCATGGTTCATAATTGTATGTTACCCCTACTGAAAATAACTGAGATCACACCACAGATAATTTGAGGGGTGCCATGCATGGGATAAAGCATTTAGCAGCTTTCTCTGTCCATTAGTAGTACAGGAGGTAGTTGTGGAGTACATTTTCTATTACCCATCCATAGATCCAAGTTTTGTATGAATATGGACAGGAATGAGCCTTGTTTTACATGGCTGGCTAGTCTGTTCCAGAACACTAGGTATCCTCTTAGATATACCTTTCCATCCAAACTGCTCTGTTGATGTTGCAGAAGAGGTTAAAATCCCTGAACTGAGTTTTTATGATGCTATTTGACTTGCTGATATGTAGTTGGTTCTTCAGTATTTGGTCAGAGGATGTCTTGTATACCAGACATAGGTCACCTCTCAGCAGTCTGTGAGATACCGAGTATGGGGGCAGGGCTTTGAGTCACTACATGTTGGACATATAGTTTGAGCTGTGTATCCTTCTAGAAAGGTATCTCGGTGGGCATTCCTGTTGCTGCATGTGTCTAGACACATACATGCCAAACGGGTCATTATATTCAATGACTGGCCTAATGAGGGCTGAGTAAGGGTGGACAATGACATATGTAGACCTAGAGACAATCCCTTTGTTTATAAACTGTGCACTATAGAAGGCCTTTCTTATGACAATGGACACATGTTGTTCAAAAGTTAGGTCACGGTCTGCATAAGTTCCAAAAACCCAAACAACTGGGTCAGTCCTTAGTGGTGTACTATAAATTTGATAGTCCCCAGAGAAGACAACTTCTCAAAGGATATGATAAGGCATTTTTTGGCATTTAGTTTCAGTCTATGATTCTTGTACCACTTATATGTTTGGGAAAACCATTCTGCAGGATGGCCAAGTCTTTTGGGGATTCAGTGACTCCTAGCTAGCAGCCATCTGCAAACTTAGTTAGTCAGAGACCTTTAGTATTGGCTTTTACTTCAAAAAAGTAGATGCTGAAGAGGAAAGTTCCCCACTCCAAACCCTGCGGGGCTCCACTAGTGACTGGTCTATTTGTGGAAGCTTCCCTTATTTTGATCTCCTGCATCCTATCTGTGAATTAGCTGGCAATTCAGTGGGTTATGTAGGGGCTTATTCCAAGTTTGTTTGGGTTTTCTACTATGCCTAAGTAGGAGATAGTGTCAAAAGCTCAGTGCATTGCTGCATTGTTCTTCTAAGATTATAAAAATTGCCAAAAAAGACCTTGTGATTGTTTTTGGTTGGGTGGCTATTTTAGACTGACACTTGGCTTTGGTGGAGTTCATTAAACTCCTGAGTTTTTTTCGGTCTCTGTCTCTATTACTTTTCCTACTTTGGTCAAATTTCTCTTCCTGTTTTTTTAATACTTGTTGATGTTATGGTTCCATCATGCAGCTTTGTTTCTGGGGTTTGCCCTGCGCTGTGTTCCTACAGGATATAGCTGGATCTATGCCTTTGTTTACATGCTGGTATTGTGTGGTGGCATACATTTCCACATATTCAGTGTGATTAACTAGGTTTGGTTGGAATTTGAAGCTTGCCAATGTATCACTTAGGAGTAGGCAGCTTGTCTTAGAGAAATTTCTAAAAGTTGGGTGGAAGGAGGTCTCTGGTTTCAATTTTATTTCAAACAAAACACTCTGTGTTCAGATCTAATAAGTGAAGAAGATACATAAGGGGTGATGCAAGATGCCCCCAAGTTAATGAGGACAAAATCCAAGATGTTGTTCCCACAAGTGAGTACTCTTGGTTAATTGCTATAGGGCATTTGTAATGACAAGGTCCAGGAATCGCTGTGCTTGTACACTAGTGGTGCTGTAGGTTTCCTAGTCTATAGTTGGATAGTTTAGACTACCTAGGAAAATGGTATTGGGTTTAATACTGAGTGATTCCACTCCTTGTAGATAGGTGCTGTGGCTTTCTTGGGTTATAGAGGGAGTTCTGTAGCAAGCAAATATATGGTATGGGACCTTTTGGATGATTATTTGGATGTGAAGAAGCTCTAGTGTTTCATGTTTGTTTACCAACCTTGATGTGAGTCTTTTCTTGTTAAAGATTAAGACACCTCACCTTTTTCTCTCCAGCACAGTGGCTAATCTAACTGGAAGGCATTATAGTCCTGCACAGCCAGAAGACTCTCCACTGTTTTATACCATTTCTGAATCACTGCACACACATCTGGGTCCTTCGTGGTATGGAGGGCATATAGGGAGTAGAGTTTCTTGTTTAGGTTCCTATCGCTGATCGATAATGCCTTCATATTTTCTTTACTTGTTTTGTTATGTTGGTGGGGTATCAGACTGACATTGCAAAAAAGGCACTACAGGGTTGACAATGTATTTGCCAGTAGTCAAAACACAGGCCATCCCTGGTGAAGTAGTGTGGTCTGTCAGTCATAACCTCTGAAGCTATCAAATGTTGGACCCCCTTCAAATGACATCAAAAAGAAAGCCAATTATTGAAGTCAATTATCTTTTGCTCATAATGGAACAACATACTTGGAGAACATAGTATGATGCTCAGTGGTAGGCTCATTTCTTCCTGAGAGCTCCATCGTGTTTCTCTTTGTATATAGTCCAGGAAGGTATATCTCAAGTGATTGACACCCAAAAGTCCTATGACAGAGTCATTCTGGCACTTATTTTATAAGGACTTGAGTATGAGTGATCTGATGGATACTGGCACTAGACAAGCAACTAACTGTCATGCTTTCTTTGCTCAGCCTGGTAAGAGTCACATCTGTATGTATTAGCATTGAATCACCTGTGACTAAAATGTTTGGTTTAGTATATGCCTGCCTTATGGGGTCAGCATCCATGACTTTGGGACTCCTTGTGCTTTGCAAAGAGGTAATATTTACTTGGTTAGTTTGCTTTGTGCCTCTGTTGCATTATGGAGACCTTTGAAATTTAAGCATATTAATCTTTAGAATCTCAACATATCATGAATCATGTGTATTGTGATGCCAATGTTGAGGTGTGGTGTGAGGCGTAGTGCTGATGATTTTGGTGTCTAAGTTTACTGATTGTGTAATTTTTGCTTCCATGGACATTATATATGCACATCTCTCATGCACACTGTATTATGCTGTTTGAGTAGTAGGAGATGATCATGCAGTAAGGGACAATTCCTACACTGTCTCAAGATCCCCATTTCAATCAGGGTGAATACAGAAGTTGTGAGAAGTGCTGGTCTATGGTTTCAACAGGAGTGACTCAGGGGCAAGGGTGACCAGAGCTGTTTGGAGTTCAATTTGTTTAGGAAAATGTTTGGGTGGACTTTAAGGTGTGGAGAATTGCTTAGTTATCTGATTAGGCATGTAGTGCTACTCAGGGTGTGTTTGTTTGCACTTGGCATTGGGTTATTCAAGCTTCAGACCTGGATTACTAAGGTAGTACTAATTCTGTAGGACTCTTCTTGGGGAAAAAGCTCTTGCACAGACACACCGCTATACACTGAATCCTAAAGTGGTGGTGCTCTGAGTGCAGACCAGCACTGCTTTCTTCTTCCATTTTTGATGAAAGGCTTGTTTGTCACAGTTTAGTGCTTCCCATGCTTGTCCAAGTTTTTATAACAGACTCTGAGTGGGCTTGATTCTGTGCAGGTTATAGCAGCGGAGACACAGATTGATCCAGTCAAATGAAGCCAATAGTGAAACTTTGTGGCTTTAGAACCTGTAGCACATCACAGTTCTATTGCACCTATGACTGAGCTACAGCTCAATGACTCAAAGTAAGTTAGAATTTCTGAAACTTTAGCTTTACAGTGGAGGCAGGGAAAACTCTAATAATTGTACAAACAGTTGGGAGCAGGAGGAAGAGCAGTACTTAATATATCAGTGGGGTTGGGAGGGCTGTAACAAAGTTGCTGACACAAGAACAGGCAAACTGTAACAACAGTAGCAAATATAACAAGCAGAAAGACACTGGAATGCAAATTTAAGCAGAGAAATGATAAGCAGAATATAAGACTTTAGCAGTAAAGCTGTAATGTAAAAGGCTGTAGGAACACAAATGCACAAATCTCACAACAAAAATTACAATACTGCCACTACTGTAGTCCAAACTACAGTGTAAGTTATCTGACCACACAGAAATTTAGTAGTTAACGCTGCTTATAGAAAATGCAGTAATAATTGACTAGATGTTGCCCATATCCAGCAGTAGATCACAATTCTCCCACAATTCTGAATGAAAATTTAAGATTAATGTGCCTGAATAGAGTTCAAATACAAATCGGTAACTATTAGAAGTAATTCTACTTATGGAGATAGACATGCAGCATAATATATAAATGATGCTCAGAAGTTGAGGTAATTCACAATTCTCCCACAAGTGCAAATGAAGCTACAAGATTAATTGATGTCACAGAACAAGTAACATTTGATAAAAAATTAGACAAGTGATAGAACATGCATAAATATATATATCAAAGTAAAGGCAATTGTAAGTACAGCTTAAATGCACAATAAGAGACAGAAAATGTATGGGACAGAGGCTAACTCAAGCTTTACCAGTGTAAGGGGGAGCTTTCACCAATTTATTCTGTCAAGCAAGCAATAATGCCCAATTGGGTGTGTGTTATTGTCTAAATATCGCCTAACCGAGGATGTTCTGAGGCCCTGGAGGGCATTATTCTGTTTAGGGAATGGGCTAACTGTTAAATTGTTTTGTATTTGTTTGTTTTTGATGTAAAATAGTTCTTCCACCTACTGTTTCAGACTTAATGTAGTATATGGCAAATCAATGGGAAGTGAAGTCACTAAATAACAAGTTACATTTGAATTTCAGACTTTGTCATAGCTCTCAACTAATTAGGGACAAATCTCAACATAATGTAGGACAAATCTAGACGTAATCAGGGACACTTATGAAATATTAGAATTATTAATTTTAAGATACTGAAAGACTAAGAGAAAGTGAATTAATATACATTTTCTGATGTAAAAAAAGTCTATAACTCTATTGTCATTGTTTATTGTGTGTAATTCACCACCTTTCTCCAAAAGTCACCAGTTTTAGGAGGGATTAATTTAAGGAAGAGGAGCTAAAATTTGAGCCAAAATCAAGTGTGTCCATGAAACTATGGGTCATGTGACAGGGATGGACGTCATATGCTTCATAAAATGCATGTTAACATACTCCTGTTATTATAGATTCATAGATTCATAGATTCATAGATTAGTACTAAGCTAACTGCCCTTGCGAGCCATTTTAAGCCTAGCCAATTATCCCTTGTGAGACTCAAACCCTGCACCTTGTGTTTGTAAGTCAAACACCTTAACCATTAGGCCACCCTCCCAACCCCTCTACTCGATTCAACTCTACTCGATTTTGCTTTGATGGAATGTTTTGCATGGCATTATCCCAGCCACCACTACTGTAGGAACAGAACAGATGCTCATCTGTCACATGCACCATGAGTGTCATAGCAAGTATAGAAAGTTCCCCAGTGTCCTGGCCATAATTTCCCATAATCATATTAATACCACCACAAATCTCCCCTGAAATGATGCTACTAGTGTAGTGGAACTATCCCAATCCACAAAGTATAAATAAAGTAATTTTATATATATATATATATATATATATATATATATATATATATATATATATATATATATGTGTGTGTGTGTGTGTGTGTGTGTGTGTGTGTGTGTGTGTGTGTGTGTGTGTGTGTGTGTGTGTGTGTGTGTGTGTAAATATATATATATATATATATATATATATATATATATATATATATATATATACATATACATACATACATACACATTACTCAAAAGCAGTGTTTTATGAATAATTATATGCTCTAAAGAGTCTTACTTAACACATTTATGCATTAATGAGCTTCATCTTATTCTGATACAACAGAAAACAGTCTTCCTGCAGCAGATGTTACATTGTGAGATGTGTATTTCACTCGTACACAGCACATTCATAGCAACTTTTGATTTTTATAAGAGGAATATTTAAATTCTGTCCCTGTTTTTGAGCCTTTCTCCCACATTATTTTAGGCTTTATCCAGATTCCTTAAAGGAGAACTGCACCCACAGACTCAAAGAACATGTTTATTCCATCATGGTTTGGTGTTTCCTACATTTTAAAACCACTCTGGGACTATTTACAGGTTTTTCAATATTTTTATATGTAATTTCTGAATCTGATCACATGGGTCTGGCATCTTGAAGTAATTCTGATTGTTTAGTCTGCCTCTAGGTATCCCATAATGCAGTGCTTGTCTGTAAAAATTTACATCATGCAGGCCTCTTTCTTCCTAAAGCTCCTGTCAATGCATTGATTTTACAAGCGTACACTGCTGTCTTTCAGGCAGTCTTAAGTAACATTTCATGCTGTTCAATGACTACTTAAAGCACAAACAGTGTAAATGCCACAGTACAGACTTTCAAAGTGCTTTTTACTGCTGCTCCTTTTTAGAATGGCTAAACTGCAGTCTTTTGTGAAGCTTGAATTTGTACAACTTTGACAAATCTCCCATCCCCTTCACACCTAACTTCCCTAGCTGCCAGAGTGCTAAGGGTAATTTGAGCTGTTACCTATTGTGATTGACAGCTCACAGCAGGAGACTTGACTCATGTACTGTTTCCTTGTTCTAGCCTTGACTTTTTGTATGGGTAGGGGAAGGACCAGGGAGCTGTGACATCACAGCATGGGTGGGTTTTTAGGACGGTAGTGGTGATGTCAGTTTGGGGAGGGAAATGGCCAGAAAACTACCTATATCCAGTGACTTTGATGACATCAGTGAGTTGTAGACTTTTCCAGGGCGGGACAAAACTTTTTTGAAAGTGAAACCAACACAGTACTGTAAGGTACTGTTCTAGTGGGAAGAAACAGTCAATTTGAAATATTTTAAATGCTGTATTGTTTATTCATAGGAGGGACAGTAAATAGGGACAAAAAAGACAGAGAAGTTAAGCATTTACTAATAGTATCCAGTTGTTGTTCTTTAAGCTAAGAGGTTGAGAGGTATAAGAACCTGTTAAGTTTAAAGGAGTTGCATCAGGTGCTCAGTCAAACTCTCTTTCTCGCTCTCTCTCGAACACACACACACACACACACACACACACACACACACACACACACACACACACACACACACACACACACACACACAAAGACATAAACACACACTTTTTTTAATTCTGTAGTCACTAAACAACAAAAGTGCTGCTTATTGAGTGTCAAATAATGGTAGCTATTAACTCCATTATATTCCAAACTCCAAGGCTTCTTAATTTTTCAGCGAGCATTACCTGTACATTAACCCCCTGCTGAAAAACATTAATTCTCCAATCAGAGTGGCAATCTATAGGTCAGACATTCTCTAATGCTCAGTAAAATGAGAAGAGGAGATGAGACTGGGAGTATCTTGATGTAATATCTGGAGCAGGTATTTTCCCTTGGTACGGGGATGCAAAAGCCATCTGGGAGCTGAGAAAACTATCTAAACTAGTTGAGGTATTGGCAAATGCCACTTTTAATGCAGTCCTTGACATTACTGTCGAAATGACAGCAATACGAACTATGGTTTTACAAAATCGAATGGCATTAGATTACATATTAGCATCCCAAGGGGGTACATGTGCTTTAATAGGAGAACAATGTTGTACATTTATTCCAGACAAAACAGAATCTGTAAAAGCACATTTAGAAGTAATTGCACAAGTGTCTCAACATACTAGAAAAAACTGGAATGATGACTGGAGTGAATGGTTTAGTAATCTGTTTACAGGATGGATAGGAAAAATCACTGTATTTTTAATTTCTTTCATTGTTATTGTAATGCTTGGTTGTATATTATTTACATGTATTAAAGTTTGCTTAGCAAAAACTAGTCAAGTTACAGTTATTAATTGTCATAATGAAAACGTATTATCAAATAATGCTGAATTTATTTCTCTAGTTTAAAATAAAAAAAAAGAAGGAATTGTTAGAGTGTGCCCAACAATATACTAAGGTTGAAAATAACTTTGCTACAAATATGCAACATAAATAAGGAATAAGATAAAGCTTGCTCAAATGTAGAAAGAAAGTTTAGTAATATGTGATTAGCATCCGTACTAAATGATTGCGGCTTAAAAAATACACACATCAAGAAAGTTTAAAACAAATGACTGTGGCTTTAAAAAATAAGGAACTTGCTTATGAGTGTATTATACACACATCAAGAAAACCTACTTCTTACAGACATGACAAGAGTGTAATCTGCTTTCACTGGACAACAGGACATGTTTTTCTAAGAAAGTTTAAAAATATGTTTTTCTAAGAAAGTTAATCCACAAGGCGTTTTCTTGAAGACAGTTTACTTATCAGCATTTACAGAATCCACAAGGCATTTTCTTGACAGTTTACTTATCAGCATTTACAGAATCCACAAGGCATTTTCTTGAAGACAGTTTACTTATCATCATTTGGACAAGAACAGATGTGTTAGCATTTGCGTCATCAAGGCAGTATCTTTCCAAAACCAAGAGGGTGTGTGTTTAACTAAAATATGTATAAAAAGTCTGTATTAAATCTAGTTGTTAGGGTATGGTAGGAACACATTTGGTGTTCTGAGGTAAATGTTATATCTCTCACATCATCTGTACTATATGAGAAGTAAAGTTGGAATAGTACTTTTAAGCTGCAACATTTGTCCGGTTTGGTTTATTATAAAAGTTATTGGTTATTGCTCTTAAAGTCAGATGCTGTATCAGTGTATATTCTGCAAGTTTCTGTATGCAACAGACTGTGAATGCAAATATAACCAGACTTTGATTCCAGCCAGCAAGACTGAGTGTCTTAAGAAGACTTCAAATCCCACAGTAAGAGCAAGCAGTAAGCAGCAGTAAGCAAAGAGAGTTCAATATATTTTTTCACTTACAAGGTCAAGTTTACAGGAGATGAGGCTGGGTGGAGCTTCCAAGGCCAGATAGACAGTAGGAGAGGGTAGCGCAAAAGCCTCCAGGTTTAAAAACACAACAGGGATATGGGTGTGTTTATGGGAACTTGAACTGATTTAAATGATAAGATATGTGCACTAGTCTAAATGTACTTTCCTGGATGCAAAATGGAGTTTACATTTTTATTTTTATTTTATTTTACATTTGTTGACCGGGCTAGTCTAGCTGGAGAAAATTCCATTTTCAGTGGAGGCCCGGGGAGAAAAGCTCCACAAAAATTAGTACATAGAGACAAAAAAATATCCGTATGCATGTTAATGAAACAATAATAACAAGCTGAACAATTTAAGATTGTTACTACAAGTGTTAATTTCTATCATACATATTTACAAGAAAATAAGAAGCTATATGTCTTAAGTTTAAAGGTGCATGAATTAATTACTTCCCCTCACAGTTACAGACTAGGGAAAAAAGATGTTAAATTTTATACAGAAAAACAGAGATACATGTAAGGTATGGATACAGGGAGAGTAGGTAAAGAAAAAGAGTGTAAAGAATAAGGGGAAAAGAAAAAATAAATAAAAGGGAGTTAAATTATGAAAAGTATTAAGTTAGGACAGTAATAGGCAATGAAGCAAATTAGAAGACTGTGTGGGAGGAAGGGAATATAAGTACTTCTTGCAGCATCAAACCACATATTTGACTTTGTTTTTGAAGCCATTTAAGTACACATAGTACTGTATACTTTTTACTAATGTCAGAGTCTCAAAATAAAAATACACTGTCCTGACAAGAAAGAAGTCCTGAGGCACTGATATCTCACCATCAACTACTTTCCAATAGCAAGAAGAACATAACATGTATATGAATTCTGCTATAGTCATAAACCTGATATTACCAAATTATATCCTCCTTTGTATCTTTTACTTATTCACTGTTTAGTAAAAATATTGGTAAACAAAATTCTTCTAGCTACTTAGATACTTAAAGTCAATGAGGGTGTTGTCATTCCCTCACTGGATCTTTTGCCTTTCTGCCTGATGAGCCAAGATAAAACATTATTGAAAAACAAAACAAAAAATAGGGGCTGTCTCTTCAGTTTGTGTGTGTGCGTGTCTGTGTGTGTATTGTGTATGTATATATATATATATATATATATATATATATATATATATATATACAGAGAGAGAGAGAGATAGATTTTATATATATATATATATATATATATATATATATATATATATATATATATATATAGATAGATATGTACACCTGTGCTCACATTTGCAAACGTATCTGTACATGAGTGTATGTGTATAAGATGTGTGTGTATATCATACACATACACACACACACACAAATACACACACACACACACACACACACACACACACACACACACACACACACACACACACACACACACACACACACACACACACACACACACACATATATATATATATATATATATATATATATATATATATATATATATATCAGATGTGTGTGCCTGTAAATGTATCAAATGTAAAATTAACTAATAAACAGAAAGTTCTGAAAGCATCAGTAAATAGAAAACATATTTGAAATAAATCTGTAGCTGCTTGGAGCTTTTATGTAGGCTCACTCACCATCAGCAAGGTAAAGAGCGAAAATTAGATACAGTGGCAAAAAAGTAATAGGCAAGATTGTATCAGATTAAGGTAGACAAGACCCTAGCAGTGGAATCTTTGACTTGCAACATGGAATATCAACTCATTATGAAATAGATCTTGTACAAGACGTTGAAAAGCACCAGTTATATTTAGTTGGTCTTAACCTCCATACACAGCATTGATTCTGAAATAGGCGAAACTCCAGGTAGGTCAGGTCTGGTGATATTGATTAGTCCTCAGCAGGATTTTGATGCGTTAAACTTTTTGCCAGTGTATAAGAAGGTTGTTTCTGTGTGATTGCAAGCTGCAGACAGGAACACTCTTTTCTGTTGTTTGTACATATGCTCAAACGTTGATAAACTAAAAATCTTTAGAAAAAGGCTTACATTTATTTATTTATTATTTATTTCCAGTTTAATTACTGGGGAGGTCCACTGGGCTCAAAGAGCCTGTTTTCAGTGGAGGACCGGGAAGAAATTCTCCATATTACATACAAGTAAACAAAAATGAAATTATACAAAGTAATGTGAAAAAGTACAAATGCATAATGGCAAGACAATTCTTAAAAATATTTACAAAGTTGATTAGAGAGCTATTTGTACAATAAGTAAGTTGCTAGAGGCAAGAGAATAGCATTTACTTAGTTAATAAGAGTTCACAATTATAGGGAAAACAGTTATTAGTTGAAGGCTAAAAATTTGAATGTTGTAGTATGTTGAAGTTTAGCAGAAATGGAGGAGCTATAGGTGGGAATACACTGTTAGTAGAGCATAGATTATAGTTTCTGGAGTATTCTTAGAGAGATGGTTGAGCATTAGTAAAAGTGGAGTCCACACATGGAAGGTGTGATGTGTGATTGTCATAGTTAAACAGCATCAGCTTAATATAGGTAGTTAGTAAAGATCAATTGTTCTCAGTAAAAGAGGATGAGATCAAAAACTATATACAGTATTTTCATTGTGTACATTTAAGGTAGAAAAGCAATATTAATAGTTTAGTATTACATTTGACTTAGAGGGAGGCAGATGTTTAGGAGGTCTTTAGATTTAGAGTGAGGTAGCTGTTTAGGAGAACAGCCTGGGGTGGAGGAATAAGTAGTGAAGATGTACGATGAAGCATACATAGAAGAGTGTAAGTAGGTTAAGTAGGGAGAATAGATTAGATTTGCTGGGCAAGGCAGCAGCACAAAGTGCTTTTTTAAAAGTATTCATAGTTTTCAGAGAGTCTAAGAGAAGAAGGGAGGGAGTTCTATCTTTTGGCTAGGGAAAAAGATAGGAGAAGGTGATCAGCAGAACGTTTAGGATAATATACAGAGAGGAGATTCTGGTGTGCAGATCTTAGGTCTCTGTGGGGGGTGTAAAAGGGTAAGATATTTGCTAAAGCAGGGCATAAAGTTGGTTTGAAAATTAGTCTGTGGGCAGTAGTGAGTTGAAGGAAGTTGAGTTGATTGGGAAGTTCTAGCCAGTTTAGCAGGTGGAGAGATGTGCAGTTGTGGGAGGAATAATTAGCTTTAGCTGTGAATTTAGCAATTTTGTTGTAACATGTTTCTAGTTTAGAGGAGATGGAAGAGGATAAGTTGGTAAGTAGGGGAGCACCATATAGAAGAAAAGGTAGTGAGTAGGTGGTAGCAAGAGTTTGTCTGGTAGATGAAGAGAGGAACTGGGAGTGTCTATATAGCATGCCAAGTTTCTGGTGAGTTTTTTTAATGAGTAACTGAACATGTGTGTCAAATTTTAGGTATTTATCTATGATTACTCCAAGTAGTTTAGCAGAAGGGACAATTTCTATAGCGGAGTTAGTATGGTTAAAGATATTGAAAGAATGTTTGTCAAGGTGGAGGGTTTTTGAGGGGGAGAAAAGAAGAATTTTGAATTTATTAGCATTTTGGGAAAGATGATTTTGAAACATCCAGTTTTCAGTAGTTGAAAAGGCCAACTGAGTTTTTGCTAGGAGGTCAGGGAGATTAGGAGCAGAGCAAACTAATGTTGAGTCGTCTGCGTATTGCACTATTTTAGGATTAGGAATGGCAGCATGAAACTCATTAATAAATACATTGAAGAGTATTGGGCCAAGTATGGATCCCTGGGGAACTCCAGTAGGGGTGGGTAGGAAGGTTGAGGTGCCAGTTTACCATTTCACAGCTTGGGATCTATTAGACAGGTATCTTTTGAACCATAATAGGGAGTTCTGTGAGAGATTAAGATTATAAAGATGATTTAGAAGGTGGGTATGAGAAACAGTGTCGAAAGCTTTGGAAAGATCTAGAAGGATCGTGGATACAATTTCTACAGCATCACGGGCATGATTTACTAAGTCTAAGAAAGAGAGAAGAGCAGTTATTGTACTATGTCCAGGATGAAAACCATGTTGTGTAGGGGTGAGGAGGTGATTATCAGTAAGGTAAGGCATGAGCTGGAGGTGGATGCATTTCCCAAATATTTTTGAGATAGGGGAAAGAATGGCTATTGGATGGAATTTAGAGATAGTATTTTTATCTCTTTTGTGGAGGGGAAGGATAAAGGTGGCACACCACAGTTTGAGGACATAAGACTCCTGTATGGATCTATTGATGAGAATGCTGATATGGATGGCAATGCCATCAGCTGCAAGCTTTAGATAAAGAGAGGGGATATTGTCTAGGGCTGGGGAGCATGGCATAAGTCTAGAGAGAAGTTTTTTTATGTAGGATGTGGTGATGGGCTTTAGATGAAATGTGGGGGGGGGGCAGTTAGAATTGGGAGGTTGGGAAGATGTGGGGGATGTGGGCTTGAGCAGAGAGGAAGAGTTGTGATTGGAGAAGGTCTTGGTGAGTTCAGCTATGGAGTTGGTAAAGAAGAAGTTGAATAGGGTGGCCAATTCAGTGTCAGTTTTACTGGTGTCAGGATAAGGGTTGCTTTTTGTACCTGGATTTAGTAGAGAGTTGATGGAGGTCCAGAACTGTTTAGGGTTTCTGGAGTGATTGGTCTGGAGTTTAGTGTAGTAAGACTTTTTATCTCTTATGATATGTTTTTTGGTTAGGTTACGGAGTTGCTTATATTTAAGAAGCATTTCAGGGAGTTTGTGTTGGTGATATAGTTTCCAGGTGTTGTCTCTTTGTTGCATAAGATGTTTAGTATCCTTATATAGCCAGGGGGCAGAGTTGGATTTTATTCATTTAGTTGTAGGTGGGGCATAGGAATTTAGGATATCTAAGAAGGTTGTATTAAAAAAATCTATAGTGTTATCTAAGGAAAGGGTTTTTAGATTATCCTAGTTTGTTAGTTTGAGGGTGTTAGAGAAACTTGAAGGATTAAAGTCAGTGAGGTTGCGATTATGTATATATTGGTGAGGGTGAGGTTTTGAGTGGGTTGCTCGATGGATAAAGGCAGGGTAGTGGGCACTCATAGTGTCTGGTAGGGTACCTGTGTGTAAGATCTTATTTGTTGGGAGGCTAGGATCCAGTCCAGAGTGGAACCTGGGGGGTGTTTTTGTTGGGTCTGGTGATGCTATTAGTTAGTTGAGTGAAATTAAAAAGATTAATAGATATAGATGGATTGGTGCCATTGATTTTCTTTCAGTCGATGTTCAAATCACCTAATATGTAAGTCTCGAGTTTAATATTAGTTGAAGCCCATAGAATAATATCTTCTAGGGTGGTAGTGTTGTTACCAGGGGGGATATAAAGGGCCATAAGACAAATGCATTTGAAGTTATTCAGTTTGAGTATTCCCATGACTAATTCTGCATTACTGAATTGAGGAATGGGGCTTTGGTAAGGAGAGATGGAGTGTAGATTTGAGTAAATTAAGGCTACTCCTCCACCTTTTTTGTTTGGGCAGTCACATCTAAGAGTCTGAAAACCTGGAGGTAGGATTTCAGAGTTGGATATCTGGGGTTTTAGCCAAGTCTCAGAGACCGCTACTATGTCTGACAGGGTATGGTAAAGCCAAGCATGGAAGAGTGCTGTTTTGTTTTTTAGATTCTGGGCATTTATAGTAAGAATTGTTAGGAATTTTTGGTTAGTAATGTTGGATGAGATAGGAGGAGTGGGATTGGTGGTATTGGTTGTGATAGGGGGAGTGGGGTTGGTAATAGTTTTAGGTCCAGGGTTGGGGTGAATATCTCCTGCAAGGGAAAGGCAGTAAGAGGAGGTGAGCAGTAGCTGTAGTTTGGGCTTAGTTAATTGTGGGAGGTTAGAAAGTGATTTGGGTGAGTGACACTTGAATGGACATAACATACATTTTAGTTTAAAGTAGTGGAGTGTATTAGGTTGAAGGTAGAGAGGGGGATATATAGTGAAAGTGAGATTTGAATGGGTGGATATTGAGATGAGTGGTGGAGTGGGGGGTAGGAAGGAGGAAGGGAGTTTGTAGGATGCATATGAGGTAGCATGGAATAGAGGAAGTAGGAATAATATGGTTAAACAGGAGGTGAGAAGGATTTGTGTTAGATGTAGGGACATGGTTGATTGGTGTAAGGTAAGAGAGTGGGAAGAAACAAGAAATTAAAGTATGTTAGAGAGGGAGAAAGTGAAGGGAATGGCAGTAAGAAGAGGATGCTGTGGGGTAGGTTGGGGTGAAGTTAGTAAATTGGTAGGAGGGATGTGTTGTGATTGGACTGGCTGAGAAAGAAGGGGAGGAGTTAACAGGTGAAAATAAATGTAGAAGTAGCGGGGCGGGTGAAAATTGGGGGTAGGGTAGGGGAGCGGAGTGAGCCCGCAGGGCGAACGGAGCGGGTTCAGACAGGTAAATGAAGAAAATGTTGTGAGAACAATCTGTGAACAGCTGACAAATGAGAAATTCTCAGTAGACACAGGTAAGTGGTAGGGATAGAATGGGGAAACTGAGTGGAAACAGAGGAAATTAGCTGGGAGAATAGGAATTAAACTAATAGAGTGGAAGTTTGGAGCAGTCAGAGACTGGGGAAAAAAGAACTAAGTGATATGCTATTAGAGAGAGGGGATAGAGAGTGCAGGACAAGCCTAGTTTAGGGCGCCACCTGGTGGGCTAAAGTATATAGCAGCAGAAGCTAGAGAATAGCAAAAGCTACTAAAGAGTTAGGAAAGCTTATATTGAAGGAAACTCTAAGGAAAAATAAGGGTTTGCTCCCTAAGGGGTAGGGGTGAATATGACTGCTGGATATCCTGGCTAAGTAGCATGCTTTAAATACACACACAGGTTATTTAGTAATCATTTAGCATTACAGCTAGGTCTAGGACAATGTAGTATCTTGCTTCCTCTGATGGCAGAGTTCTGAAGAAGGATGGCCTGAATCCATTACTTAGAGGATGAGATGGCTGAGATAGCTTCTAAGGGTCCTTAATGACCAGACAGCTAGTTCTACAAGTCTTACTGTGGGCTGGGTGGTAGGAAAGCTAAGTTGGTTAGAGAAAGAAAGAAACAAAGTGGTGAAAGAAAACAGTTATTCCTTGTTGTAGTTACATAAGTAGGTTAAAAAAAACACAAACATTTCAGTGATAACGCTAAACACATATATCTAGTAAAATAGCAAATGCCTGGGTCTGGAATGTAACAGTAGCCACAGCTTTAGGTCACCAGGCTGAATCGCATACCAAAAATGAAACTTAACAATGAGTGAGGGAGCAATTCCAAGTAGTTTAACCCAAAATTGGCTAGGAAAACATATCATAGTATGACTAATATCTGCTTGTCCAACTTAATAAAGGCATGTAGTACAGGGAAACCTAGGCCCTTAATAGTATAGTATTAGGTAGAAGCAAATACAACAAGTAATTAAGTACCGCCTAGTTCATCACATTTCTCTTCAACAGTACAGGACAACTGGAAAAACGCATCAAGTCAAATACATCAGTTCTACTAGGATATAAGGCTGTAGTGTGATTAACAAACAGCAATGTCACTTAGCATAGAGGGCAGTAGTGCGACGAAGTAAACTTAAGTAGGTATATATTGTATATCGCAGTAGGATATAAGCCTGTAGTGTGATTAACAAACAGCAATGTCACTTAGCATAGAGAGCAGTAGTGCGATGAAGTAAACTTCTGTAGGTATATATTGTATATCGCAGTAGGATATAAGGCTGTAGTGTGATTAACAAACAGCGATGTCACTTAACATAGAGGGCAGTAGTACGATGAAGTAAACTTAAGTAGGTATATATTGTATATCACAGTAGGATATAAGGCTATAGTGCGATTAACAAACACCAGTGTCACTTAACATAGAGGGCAATAGTGCGATGAAGTAAACTTAAGTAGATATATGCTGTATATCGCAGAGAACTAAGAACAGCTACATGAATCACTTTTGTTTTAAACTCTTCCCCAGTTCAAGTTTGAAAAAGAGAGGCTGCGTGCAGATTCTGCTACATACAGGGTATACATAAACACAAACAAACACGGCTATCCTTAGGTGCCAAGAGCGCTGTTTATGACAAGCGCTTTAATTCAAAGATGTGCCAAAACGTAAGATTTCTTCAACAAAATGACAATATATAGCTAGCTTAGGACTATTGTGTGAGTCATATCAGCATAAGGTATCCTTAGCATGCCAAGAGCGCTGATTATTAAAAGCGCTGTTTATTAAGGTGCCAAAAGCACAGCTTAATACAAGCGCTGTAGAGCTAATAAAGTGATTTTAGCTTGGATTACCTCCGTAAATAAGTGCAGCTTAATCGAAGCACTATGGATCAGAATAAAGTGATTTAACTCTGATCACCTCAGTAAATGAGGGGATATCACGAGCCTAAGAGTACTGTATGAGTGGCATCATTCACAGACTTTACCCTGAGCTTGTACAATACTGGTTATTCAGAAAATACAGAGTGTAGCCGGAGTGACGGGGTAGTGTCATGCAACATAAACCCAGCATGGCTCAAGCCACTAATCTGATAACTAAAAACCTCAACAAATGGAATATACACGGCAAAAATTACTGCGCTCTCTCTCAGCAGTGTGGGGCTTACAAGAACTCCACGTGGAAGCACAGATAAAGGTAGCCGTTCTTAGTACAATTTAAGGCATCAGTGATAGATATAATAGTCTAGACTTCTTTTGTATTTAGGTGCAGTTTCAAACCCAGGCTAAGCATTAATGAAATACCAATCACCATACATGAAGAATATTAACAGCAGCAAAAAAAAAAACAACTTACAAAGAAGAAACACTGAGGCCAGGAATGCACAGCAGCCAGGGGAAAAGGCAGCTAATACAGATGGTGCATAGCAGAGCTGCACAACTTTATGTACTTGGAAAGGATGTGAGGTGGGAGGGGGGAGGGTAAGGAGGTATAGACAGGTGAGATCAAGGATGGGCTAAGACCCTAGATAGGTAAGCAAGTATTTAGTAGGTAGTCCTATGGAGAATGGTTGAGAAGGAGAGATGAAGAGAAATGAGCTGGAGTACGGATGGTAAATGATTGAGAATATGAGTGGTAGGAGGGACCAGTACAGGAGGCAAGGAATAAAGGGGCAATAGTAGCAGGGTTCGGACAGGTAAATGAAAATGCTGTGAGAACAATCTGTGAACAACTGACAACTGAGGAATTCTCAGTAGACACAGGTAAGTGGTAGGGATAGTATGGGGAAACAGAGAAAATTAGCTGGGAGAATGGGAATTAAGCTAATAGAGTGGAAGTTTGGAGCAGTCAGAGACTGGGGAAAAAAGAACTAAGCAATATGCTGTTAGAGAGAAGGGATAGAGAGTGCAGGACAAGCCTAATTTAGGGCGCCACCTAGTGGGCTAAAGTACATAGCAGCAGAAGCTAGAGAATAGCGAAAGCTACTAAAGAGTTAGGAAAGACACGGATAGCTTATATGGAAGGAAACACTAAGGAAAAATAAGGGTTTGCTCCCTAAGGGGTAGGGGGGAATATGACTGCTGGGTATCCTGGCTAAGTAGCATGTTTTAAATACACACACAGGTTATTTAGTAATCATTTAGCTTTACAGCTAGGTCTAGGACAATGTGCTATCTTGCTTCCTTTGATGGCAGGGTTCTGAAGTAGGACGGCCTGAATCCGTTACTTAGAGGATGAGATGGCTGAGATAGCTTCTAAGGGTCCTTAATGACCAGATAGCTAGTTCCACAAGTCTTACTGCGGGCTGGGTGGTTGGAAAGCTGGTTCAAGAATCCAGCATGTCCTTAATTTGAGACTATAGGCAAATGTTCTCAGTATAGCTCACAAATTTGAATCAGAAACATCTTTTTCCTCCTCCTGACACCCAGAACTTATGCTGAATTTGAAATGGAAAGTGTATGGAGTTTAGCTGAAGAATAATAAATATCTGTTTTCCTAGAGTACTGTAGTTTTTTTCCGTATCACATTGCACAGATGATTTAAAGCATTTATTAGTTGTACTTAATGAGTTTTTATCATACATCAGTGTCTGCAGCTCTGAATTCTCATTTGCTGCTTTCTGGTAGTTGTAGGACTAGAAGACTGAAGATGTACGTGTTCCAAAATACTGTATATGATGCTTGTTATAGTTTGATTGTCCATATAATTTTAGGATGGTTATGCTGAAAACCTTATGAGATTTTTGCATGCAGTAGTTACAACAGAACACAAATGTGGTTCTTGGTGGTGTACGTATGTTGATTTAATGCTGGAAGAAGGTCTGAAGGTGTAGACATCAGTAAACCAGGCCAGATACTGGTTAAATATGAGGTGATTTAAGAAGGGGTTTTAACTTAATCACATCCAGGTGATGAGATGACTTGTGGCAGAGGCTAGGTGCTCAGAAGTAAGGCAGATTCAAATTTATGGTTTTCTGAATCCAGGTGTTGAAGTTCTGAAGGAGAAAACTGACGCTGTGTTCAGCAATCTTTTAGTACAGTGGCATACATGAGCAAAAGTTAGGGCATTCTCAAATAACATTTGATAGTAAAGCAATTCTTTCAAAGCTCTAGGTTAACACTTAATGGAACTTAAAGTCATAATTGGGCCTTTGCTTGGTCTGAAATGAAATTCCTTGATGCTTGCTGTATATACAACTACAGTATATACAGTGTGTAAAACTTCTGCTTTTAAAAGCTTTGCTTCTCCTACAGCACACCTGTTTGCAATATTACACATATGCAGTATTTGTTTCACATTGTTACCTGGTATTCTTTCTGGTTTGACTTAGCTGTGAGGTATTACGCTGTCTTTCATTCAGTATCTGAATGTTCAGATTCATGTGCAGGTCAAATTTCAGTAGTTAAAATGTTATTGTTTCCTATAAGATCTCAACAACTTTGTTCTCAATCTGTCTCACAGCAGCAAAACTCCAAAGGTTATAGAAAGTGTAAATGTCTCATACATTCGCATAACCCACATCTGGACTACACCACTCAACTGTTACTAAAATGGCTGCAAATACAAGCTGCCAATGATGCTTACAGCAGCAACATTGACAACATGACAGAATGTACACACCTTTCTGATCTGTTGATAGAGTGTGATAACGTACCCATTAATGAAGTGTCTAAGTGTCTAAATTAAGTGTAAAGACGTAACAACTGCATATATCCATGGAATTGCTAGTAAGTTGTAAAGATCTGCTAATTGCCATTCCATGTGATTTATCTACTTTTATCTCCTGACCTACAGGTGATACTTAGATGCTGTTCACAATTGTCTAAAACTCAGGCTGCAGTATTGACTAGTGGTCACTGAGCAAATGCTAATGCTGTATAGATTGGTTATGATCACTTTATACATATAAATAATGGACATATTATTTATTATGGAGAGTGGTTATAGAACCTAACTTCTCAGATCAAATAATATATATATATATATATATATATATATATATATATATATATTATTTATACTGAATACAGTGGCTGCTGGTAAATGTAAGAAGTCACCCTTTATTATTGCTGGTGAGGAATTTGTACTTTGTTGATGTGGGCAGGTCAGATCTAGAACCGGAATATTTTTTTCTTTTACAGTCTCACACGTTACTTGCAGCTGCATTATATTATTTGCATCTCCACATTTCCCATCTAGAATTAATAGTATGCACATTTTCATTTTAAGAGGTAATAAGTCCAGTATAACTTTATTTTCTCAGAAAGTATTACGTTGTACACAGGCATTTGATGACATGAGTTGATGTGAATTAGTGTATCTGCTTGTATTATTTAGTACTCGGGTATATTATTGTAAACTTTTTTCTGTGTAATGAGTTGTGCAAAGATATAGTGAAGTAAATGGTTGTCTCACTTAATTATTATATATACATCTGTATGGCCTGTATCATGGATGAAATAGGTCCCCAGATCAGTTCACTTACCCGCTTAACAAATGTAAAATAAATAAGCAGCTGTTCATATTATTTGGCCTTCTTTGAGACTGTGAATGTGGAGTTCAGTAGGATACTGCCTAGTGATTCTGTAGTTCTACTGGGAGACCTCAACATTCATATGGGGAATGACAGAGACACCTGGAAAGGTGTGACTGAGTGGTGCTGCTTATGTCATCTGAATCTGAGAGTTAAATTGTTTTTGGACTTTTCAGGTAGCCATACATTTTCTATGAAGAAGATCATGTCTGAGCAAAGAAAGTTCATATGTATATTGGATGCCTGAATACCCTGGGAAAAAGGTCAATGAACGATGTTATAGTGGCATGTTCAGACCTGATGCTGCATGTTCTGGATACCTGAGTTAAGACAGGAGCTAGATCATCATTTCATGGTGAGTTAGTTCAAATGACAGGGGAAGTTGATGAACAGACCAGGGAAATCCAAATGTGTAGTAAAAGTGTACTGAGAATACACAGCCAATGTTTCTGGGCAGTATAACTCCCACCTCCAGAAGATGGTGTTCCATATACATGGGAAGTTGTGAGCATAGTGTCTGAAAGGATGATATTTAATACCTCAGTATTTGAGGCAACAGCAAGGAGCTGTGATCAAAAAGGTAGTTGGTGCTTGTCATGGAGGTAACCTTCGGAGCATGAGGTAAGCCATTGGATTAAATAAATAGGTCTTCCATTCAATGTCAACTGGGAAGGGATGAGTCTGGATTGGACTGATTAGTACCAAGTCAGGAAGGCTACAGCTGCAGCAATCACTGATGCAAAGCTCTTGGAGTGAGACGAGTTTGGTTAGACCATGCAAAGTGGCTTCTGGATGGCCTCAAAAGGCTTTGACAAATCATCCAGCAACTCAGTAGGGGTGGAGAAATGTTGATCCTGACTGGAGGTTGTTGCCTCACAGTAAGATGTTGCCCTGTTCGATTCTCAGCTAAAGCGTCTTCTGTGTGGAGACATGCGTGAATGGGCGTACCTTCGTTGAAGGTTGTGCGTCAGGGCTGGCAACTCGGTATGTAAAAATCCACTACCAATCATTAGCGGACCGGAGTTCTGCTGTGGTGACCCCTAACTGGGAAAAGCCAGAAGATACAACATATACCATCAGTTAAGTCTTCTTGAGAAACTGCAGAAAGTTAGTTACACTTTACATCTCAGGTGCATAATGTATATATTTCTATTCCTTTCATGTCCTTTTTCATTTACAAAGAAAATACCACACATACTGAGGCCACAAGAAACATGCTTATTTCAGACTAAACAGAGTGTACGTATAGCCTGCAGAGGTGTTAACAGTCTGAAATGAAACAGAAAACGTGTTACATTTTTAGATTGCTTTTCTACCACACAGTCAGCTTTTTGTCTGTACAGATTTTGGAGTGATCATAATGAGGTTTCCAAATACTGTTTACATGTACTTTGCAGACTTTGAGAAGGTCTGTGGCTGTACACCCCAAAATATATTTTAAGGCCTGTGATAATAGTAGAGGGTCTTGATCTGCTGTTGTGTGCTATTTGGTGCCTTTATATGAAAAGTGTGAGTTGCCTCCACATTCATGATGCTGCATTTTGTTTCTGTTCCTGTTTTGATGTTCTTGAAAAGTATACCAAGGTATAGTCCAAGCCAAGAGAACAACTATTGCAATGGATTGGTATGCTTGTCCTTATATTCTGTAGTCTACCAACTGCTTCAAGGTTGCCTGTGCCTTACTTTTCAAGCCATGAAAGAACCAGTCCTATTTTACTTTTTATTTCTTCATAAAACCAGTGGTTCTACAAATACCTGTTTTAGGGAACTAGGCCTATGCTAATGAATAAACAAGATTCACTGAAGGGATAAATTCCTAACTCAACATATTCACAGCCTATGAATTAATTAACTACTACATGGCAAATAAAGTGCTATTGTGGCTACCCGGAAAGATAATCTTGATGACTGGATGGGAAGACACAAATTTACACAAGGGAAATCATTTATAGCTCTGCTCATTTTGGAAGGTGAGCACTTTCAACTACTTGAAAAGGGTAGCAAAAACTTTTAAGCGTAACTACTTAAATGTGTATATTGCTAGGCACCTTATGGTCCCTGTGATCACTTGCCTTGCATTGTTCCTTTGTTCCTGTCTAGTTTATGGAAAAATATGTTTCATCTTTGTTGTCTGCAGATACTGTTGTCCTGTTTGCCTCAGTTGACAGCGATCTACAGTGTACACTTTAGTGATTTGCTGCTGAGTGTGAAGTAAAAACCACCACATCCAAACAATAGGTCATGATTCACCCAAAAAGAGTGAGGAAAAGCAACCAACTTAAGATGAGGAGTTAAGGTGTCTTGGAGTTCTATTCAAGAGTGAAGGAGGAAGGATCAGGACTGCCACCAGTGAACAGCTGCAATGACAATATTTTACCTGACTGTTGGAGAGGGGTGAAGTGAGAAGTGAATCATAGGAATAAGGTATCAGTTTTTGTCCCCATCCTAACCTACTTTCCTGAGCTTTGGGAGGTGGCTGAAATGATGTGATCATGAATGCAAGCATCAGAAATGAGGTTCCTTAATATGGTAGCAGGACTTAGTCTCTGTGACAGAGTGAGGAGACGTGCCATATTAAAAGACCAAAGAGGTGTTTTATCGAACACCTCTTGGTCGACACATAAAGAGCGAGCACACTAAAATGTGAATGCTCAAAATAGCGATTTCTTTCCCTGGGAAAGAAATCGCTTGGCAATCCCCATGTGTTTGCCCCATTCCTCACTGTAGTGCAATCTCTGAGTTGATGTATTTAATTAGGGGAGGTGGGAGGGACAGCCCCCCACGTTGGGGGTGTGGGGGGCAAAGCTCACGTTGCTATGTTTGAAAGTGTGTGTGTGTGTGTGTGTGTGTGTGTGTGTGTGATTGTGCTAGCGATTTCTTTCCCAGGGGAAAGAAATCACTGTTTTGAGCATTCATGCTTTAGAGCATTCACTCTTTATGTGTTGACCAAGAGGTGTTCGATGAAACACCTCTTCAGTCTTTTAATACAGACCCGAGGAGACCAACACTCTGTCAAGTTCTCAAAACTTAGCCATAGTTCATCCATATTGAGAAGAGTCAGGTGATATGGCCAGCAAACATGGTGCGGATGTTCCATGTGTACCTGGGTACCTCATATGAGAGGTGTACCAGGCGCAGTCCTGGAAAAAGGCTCAAGGACAGACCCAGGACATGTTATAGCAATTATGTCTTTCAATTTGTCTTGCAATCTCACTTGGTAAGCTGAAAACTTCTGTTAGTGATATGAAAGTCCCAGTCTTCCTAGACCAGTTTGATACTACTGCAGTCTTCACAAGGACAAGAGGTTTAGCGAATGGATAGAAAGATGGATGGATGCAGAAATAGATAAAAGGATGGCTGGCTGGATCAAAGGATATCAAATATTACACAGTCACTTGTGTACTAGTCACAGTCACTTAATCATCTGATGCTGACGAATTAGTTCTGTTAAGTTTAGGTTGAAAAAGGTGAGCAGTACTTGTGTCACATCGACCTGTACTTTATTATTGTACATGCGTTTACTAACCCTTCAATACCATTCAGTAAAAACTACCAGAAAAATCTAGCCAAGCTAGAGTTTCCACTGTGTGATTCCTTAAACCTCTTGTATTAGAGACACATATGCAAATCACAGTTAGTGGGTTTTGGCTTTATTGGCCTAAATTTGTCCGTAACAGACTGCAGCGGTAGCATTGTTGCCTCACAGCAAGAGGTTCTCCCATTCGATTCTCAGCTGGAGTGCCTTCTGTGTGGAGTCTGCATGTCCTCCCTGCGGTCGAGTGGCGTTCGAAAGACATGCTTAAATGGGTGTGCCTTCGCTGAAGGTTGGGCGTCGAGCTGGCACCTCGGCACTCGTAAAAAAAAAATCTACTGCCAATCATTAGCGGACCGGAGTTCTGCTGTGGTGATCCCTAACAGGGAAAAGCCAAAAGAAGAACAAGACTTAAAAAGAAAGAAAAAGTCATGAACATTCAGAACTGTCATATAGAGTTGCCACTTTTTCAAATGCTCAAAGTGGGACATTTTCTGTAGAAATGTGTGATTTTGCAGAGTAAAATATACCCACGGCCAGTGCAAATGACAGAACTTCACTTTACCAAAATAAAAGCTTATTTTTGTAGCATTTGAGTTGCTTATGCTACTCCATATAATATTTGTGTTCCAGATGCAAAATAACTGTATTATGCAACTGTTAAAGAAAACTTAAGAAATATATTTTGTCTTAAAATCTCAGGACATTTGCCATTTTTTAGTTTTTTTCGCAGGACACAACTTCCCAAAGTGGGACTGTCCTTCACAAAGAGGGACAGGTGGTAACTCTATTGCCATATAGCTGAAAGATAACCTTAAGGGGTCATTTGCATATATCCAATGTGCTTCTAATACAAGAGGTTTAAGGAATCACACAGTATAAACTCTAGCTTGGCTAGATTTTTCTTGTAGTTTTTACTGATTGGTTTGTCTGTGTGACATTTTTACTTATTGTTTTAACCCTTAAATACCATGGAATATTTGCATTTCATATTTTCATTATTCAAACCTGAGTTAATATTTCTGTAGTTAATATTGGAAGAGAAGAAATATTCTTTTACAAGCTTTTACTAGATACGTTTGTTTCTCCTTCAAAACCACAAGTAGCTTTATTTGCATATGTTTTTGCTGACAGAATTATTCATGGAACTTCAATGGGCCTGTTTGAGAGGGTTATGCCATATGTATGTGTCTGTTTGGGGGTGGGGAGAGGGCATAGATGTTTCCCATGCACTCATTCAAGTTAAAAAACAACCTTTGGACTCATGAGTAAAACTCAAAGGAATGACCATCTTTCAGCTTCATTTGACTGATCACAGTTCTGTGATTTATTTACCAGGTCAGAGGACTGTTGTTCAGGTTAAATTGTGTCATTGATAAGTAACCAGTTTGTGATCAACCAAACTACAGTGGCTGTCCATTATTGTTACCACCAAGCAGGGTAGGAGCACAGATTTTCAAACAACAACTGAAGGAAGTCGTAATTTTGCTGATTGGCAAAAACGTTTCTTTTGTACATACTTGTAGGTTATTTTGTTAGCCAGCTGTTTGCACAGATTTCTAAAACATACTTTTTGTGCCTCCTGCTGTGAGCTGTGCATTCTTACGTAATACAACTAGAACACAGAAGAATACATTACTGAATAAGAAACTGGGGCGGCAGTCTTAGCGGATGTGCATTAAAACTTAGGCTACTGCATCATACTTAGGTGTACACATGCAAAGCTATATATCTAGCAGATAGTGCAATAAATACTGCTGAGAACTGCTGTGCCACAATGTGGTATATTTTAGCCATGCTTGTTGCTTCTGGTATGTCAGCATTTACTTATCCTATACATCTTCTGTCTTTCTTCTTGCTTAACATATTACCTTTCTCTCTATCTCTCTCACTCTCTCAAACTCTTAACCTTTTGTTACTTCTGTGTCCAGCTTGGTTAAGGTTTATATTCAGTAGAGGCTTTGAGGCACTGTATCATTCAGTGACCTGCTGAGTCACACTGTAGGCCATTGGAGACTGAGAAACAGCAGAGAGCTCTGTATAGTGAATCTCCTGCAAGAAACAATGGAACCATCATTCATTCTATGCTTGTCATTGTGTCGTCCTAGAGTATTCTGCTTCTGTCATACACCAGAACCATCATTCATTCTATGCTGGTCATTGGGTCGTCCTAGAGTATTCTGCTTCTGTCATACACTAGTACCATCATTCATTCTATGCTTTTACTAGAACCATCATTCATTCTATGCTCGTCATTGTGTCATCCTAGAGTATTCTGCTTCTGTCGTACACTAGAACCATCCTTCTTTCTATGCTCATCATTGTGTTGTCCTAGAGTATTCTGCTTCTGTCATTAGTATTATCGATTTTTACTTGCTAGTTTCATTAAAAACTGTGTTGGATGCATCCTAAATTAGCCAAAGAAAAAGATGAGAATTTTATCCTTTAACCTTTCTTTAGGAAGGTCAGGCACCATTTAGTTCCATGTTCTTCATAAATATTTACTCTTGTTCTACACATATTTTATGACAGTTATTCTATGAAGCCCATCTATGTATAACCTGATGCAAATTTAGTAGCAGTTATTAGTCCTTGGAATATCCTTGGTTTATCAGGTGACAGATTTACAAACGTAGTGGGATGGAGCACCTCTCAACTATCCAGATTTCTGTGGAATGTCCAGATGTTTGCCTCATATTTTTGATCAGTTCTTCATAAAATGTGTGGTTTTCTGGCAGAACACTGAAGACAATACTAAAAAATGACATACTTCAGAAAATGCTTATTAAGATAAATGCTATTATTTCAACATAGTGTAAAGCAATGTTTTGTGAGCAGGCAAAAACTCTAGATAAATGGCTATGTATTACTATAGTAGATATCAGTAGCACACCTATGTTTTAATATCACGCAAACACAGTCTTAATGAGTGGAATATGTTTAAAAAACATAAACTGTAAACATTGAAACTAGTCCAGTTTCCACTGTATACCAAATTCAAATTTACTATATTTATTTATTATATATGAGGGTAGAGCAGTGATCAAACAATGACCAACTACAGGCTCAGCCAGGGTTACATCATAATGTAAGAAAACAATGTACAGTATACAGATAACAAGGGTTTACATTTATGAATAAGCATAGACAATTTGACAAATAGTATAAACACAGAAGATCTAATCACACCTGTCAACCTGTCAGAGCAAGAAATCGGGACAAAGGCACAAATAATGGAGGACAAAGACCTAAAAATAGGGACAGTTTTTAAATATTACTCTTACAAACATAGAAAGTTTATAGAATAACAGGTTATGCATTAGCATGAATTTTCTGAAGGATATGAAGTCTGAAACTCAAATGGGTACCATTATTTTCTAACTTTAGTCCTCAATGATTTGCCAGTGATTTTACAGAAAAGCACAATTTTATGCAAAACAGACCATAAATATGTGGCAAAAATCTGTGCATTCTGTGCATATCTGTACACTTGATAGGTATGGATGTAATAAATCAAATATGTGTGCAGTTACATAATTGGAAGAAAAGAAGACCAGAGTTAAACTAGGAGGAGTAGAAGTGATGGAAGAATGGGTAGCAATTTCTGGGTTACGAAAGCTAACAGAGACCTATACAATGAAAGAGGGGGTTAAATTATGAGTAGTGGGTTTAGAGTAGTAATAGTGTTGTAAGTGCAGTCACAGTTTAGGATGCGTGAGTTAATATGGTGGATTAAGTATATGGGTAGTTAGTAACGCAGCTGGAGATATTGGTTTATGTGACATGTCCCTTAGGTAGACAGTTGCATTCAAACTTATTATAACTGTGGCCTGAACATGGAGTGTTGTGCATAATCAGTTAAATCATGAGGAAGTGACTGCTACAGTTTTAGGGCCAGTACAGAGAAACAATGGCGAGCAGAGTGCAGTCTGAGGTAAGGGACTTGTAGGGAAGGACCAGCTTCTTAGATTATAGGTATGAATAGCTGTAAAACTTTGGAAGACAGAGGAGAGGGGGTATCAAGTTAGATTATCTTGAAGAGCAAGGAACCAAAAAAACACAAGCAAGCAAACAAAAAGAAAGATTTGAAATGGCATGCACTTGAAGCCACTTTATTCTATGAAAGAGTAAGGCAGTAGTGTTCATTCCATGGTGAGGTAGCAATGAACTGACATATTTTATTGGAAAGGGTATAAAGGGTGGCAGTGTTTTTAACAGGGAAGATCATATTCGAGTTGGGCAGGGAAAATGCTTTTTCCTGTAGTAGTCATTGCTGGATGTGAGAGGAACCAATTTTGCTGGCCCAGAAGAGTAAGTAGACTGTTGGTCTTGACTCTCAAATTTTCCATGTGCTCATGGAAGTTTAGAGATTGTTCTAGCCAGACCTGAAATATCTAAAGGTGGTGCAGGTTTCAATGGGATTGTTATCAGAGTCAAGGATATTAAATGATTGGGGGTATATGGGTAATCTTTAATGGGTGCTAAATAACATGAACTTTGCTTTTTGGCATTTAATAGGAGTTTAGCCAGTGTTGTAGCTGAAGAGGGTCCTTATGGAGTTGAGTTTCAATTGTATGATATGAAGGATCAGGCCTAATAGTTGACCATATCATCTGCATATAGAAACAGTGGTAAGTGGGGCAGGTCTAGAATCAGTTTGCTGATGAAGCTTGAGAAGAGAAGAGGTGCTAGAATGGATCCCTGTGGGACTCCAGAGGGAATGACTGAAAACTGTTGGGAAAGAATATTTTTACATGAATGAGTGGTTGGATAGAAAGTCTTTGGACACTGCAGTAGCATTAGGGCTGACCCCATTGTCTTGCAGATGGAGAAGTAGATCTGAATGTTTGATCATATCAAAGGCACAGGTTAAGTAAATGAGCAAAGCTGCAGTAAGATTTCCTTTATCCATATCAGTTAAGATATTATCAGGCAGGATCCACACTGCAGTCATTATGCTTCTATCAGCCCAGAATCCATGCTATTTGAAGGACAACAGGTAGTATTTTTGTAGGTAAGTGGAAAGTTGGTTGCATATGATTTTTTCAATAATTTTGCCAATGATGGGTAGGGTGGGAATGGGGCAGAAGTGACTGCATGAAGATCTGTTTCTTTTCATATTGGTCTGACTAAAGATGGTTCCTTAGTATTTACCATAGTATTAGTGGTGAGGCAAAGGCTGTAAATGTACTTAACAGTGTGGTAATGAAACTCCTGTACTGGTACAAGAACAAAGGGTAGATATTGTCAGGTCCAGATGGTGAGTCCATGCAAATTTGTTCAAGCGAGGTTAAAATTTGATCAGGTTTCATTTTCAGTGCTCATCTTTAGTGTAAATGACATGTCACAATCATGCACATTAAGAATGCAAAATCCACATCAGTTTGAAAAAAAAATGGATAATAACAAGATTTTGAATCCTTTTGCTTGGCGCAAAGCCCCCTCCTCACCCCAGCTATGCAATGCTGCACCCTCCTTACTTAATATAATCAACTTCAGTGCTGCTACAACATGATGAAAGGGAAAACAAGTAATCTGGGAATGTTAAAGCTCACCGATGTCAGGCCTCAAGAGTAACAGTTTTTCAAGTGTATGCAAAAGTCAGATTCGGTAAGATTAGTGGTTACCATAAGATAACCTAAATAATCCATCAGAGACAAGAGAGAAAGCAGTGCTACAGTGAATGCAATTTCTACTATTAACAAAATGCAACAAACACACTTAGTGTGACATTTCTACTGTTGTTAAAATGCAACAAGAAGGCAATGCAGCAGTGAATCTTACAGTAACAAGAGAAGGCACATCATCTGATAGCAAAAATATTCCACCTGAGTAAACCCTCAGGACTAATGCCCTAGCATCAATACTACTCATAAAAAAATCAAGAAGAAATGTCTTCAGCTGTCTTTGCAGTTTATGTGTGTGTGTGTGTGTGTGTGTGTGTGTGTGTGTGTGTGTGTGTGTGTGTGTGTGTGTGTGTGTGTGTGTGTGTGTGTGTGTGTGTGTGTGTGTGTGTGTGTGTGTGTGTGTGTGTGTGTGTGTGTGTGTGTGTGTGTGTGTGTGTGTGTGTGTGTGTGTGTGTGTGTGTGTGTGTGTGTGTGTGGTCTACTTCTCTTCACCGAATTCACACATCACCAAATTTCAGAAACTCAACTCTGGATTAACGAAAGTGCAGTTCCACGAAAAAGCACTTTTCAGAACCATGCTTTATCGAAGAATGATCAGCTTTTCCATAATTATGCAAAAGAAAAGGTATGGGCTTTTTGTATTATTTATAGTGGAATGTATGGAGCAGTTGGAGCATCTTGATATAGATCACAGTACAGTGCGGATAAAGAAATATACCCTTTTCCCCAATGTAGTGCGATCTCGCAGTTGGTATATATAAGTAGCAAGGGATGTGGGGGTGCAGAAGAGTTTTCCCCCCTGAAAAAAATGTGTTTTACATGGTTTTATTTTGATGGATTTGACTGTTTTCGTTGGACTGCACTTTATCAGAGTCAGGTTTCTGAAATTCGGTTAGGTATGAATTCAGTGACAAGTAGATCCATAAATATATATATATATATATATATATATATATATATATATATATATATATATATATATATATATATATATATATATATATATATATATATATATATATATATGTGTGTATATATATATATATATATATATATATATATATATATATATATATATATATATATATATATGTATATATATATATATATATATATATATGTATATATATATATATATATATATATATATATATATATATATATATATATATATATCTGTGAGTGTGTGTGTGTGTGTGTGTGTGTGTGTGTGTGTGTGTGTGTGTGTGTATCCACATAAAATTCTGGTTTAACGTTAGGTTTTCTCATAACTGTGAGTAATCTTTTATGTTAGGTCACTGTCACCTATTTCTTAAGTCTCCATTCCAAACTTTATACGAAGTTACTTATTTTTGTTTTTCATTGTCAGGTTAGGGCTTGGGCTTGCAGGAAAACTTTCAGGACATCCTTTACTGTTCCAAAGTGTGTCTGAGGCAGAAAATTCCACTTCTCAAGAGACGCACACAACTGCTTTTATTGTTTTGTAATAGAACAAAACTTATTGTTTTGGAATAGAACACAGCATTCTAGTTTATTTATTTATTTTAAATTTGTTGACAAAGGAAGTCCTGCTGGCCACAAAGGCCTCCTTTTAGCAGAGGCCTGGGGAGTAAAGCTCCAGTAAATGCAGTGTAATCAAAGTCATTAGTTATACAATATCAACAATGTCTGGCAGAATACAGTTAAACTAAATTTTACAATGAGAAAATAGACAAGAAAATAGTAAGTGTACCCACCATAGTAAGGATTCTATACTAATTAAGTGCTAATTATGTCTTCATTTCAATGAGTCCATAAAGAGCATTATAAAAAGATTTTACAGGGCTTTTTAATGCCTCAGACATTTTTGCCTGTTTTATCAAGTGTTAGCAGCTGGAGTTCATCCCCTATGACCTTTACTTACTCTTTGTATTGGGCACAGAAGGACAGCTACAAACCTAACGACTGTGAGAAATCTAAACACAGTACATTTAGGAAACAGAATTTTTATCTAAATAAAGTCCACATATCAGGCAGAGGTAAGGCAAGAGAGGAAGGGTCTGATAACGTTCAGTCATAAATCATTCAGATGATGGAAATAGTGCTTCTCTGTCTCCTCATCTGTTTTTTTCTTTGATTAAGGACTCCTTAAAACAAAAAGGGAGTCCAGACATAAAGTGCATTCCCTTATTATTGTAGAATGCATGACTTGACAGTCCAAGAAGTCCAAAACATCCTATCCAGGTACCACAAACCAGAACCCTCCACCCTTAGCTCTTCTTGTAAAGAGCAAAAAAAAAAAGCCTTTACTGTAATAAACTGATCAGACAGCATTGTTGCGAGTTCATAGGTAAGTACTAGGCTATTGGCCCTAGGGCCTATATAAGCCTAGCAAAAAAGGTATCCTGGCTTTTGCCACCCAAGAAAATTATTTTCCTGTGTCCCTGTCGAGCAGAGCCACAGAGATGAAGCCCAGGGTGAATTTCCTATTTCCCTTCCATTCATCAAGATTTTTCTTGAAGAGTGCTAATGAGGAGCTTTGTTTGATATAGATAGGTAGTCTGTTCCAGGGTATGGGAAGTCTCTGGGATAGGAATCTATCCCTCCAGCATGTTCTGTTTATTGTGGTGACAAGGTTTAGGTCCCTAGACCGTGTAGCTCATAGGGATTGGGATTTCTTTAGGTGTAGCATGTCTGACAGCTCTGGGTTTGACATAGCTTTGTATGTTAGGCAGAGATCGCCTCTGAGTAGGTGATATGTGATGGAAAGCTGGAGTTTTTTGAGACGGTCTGCGTAGAGCATCTGTTTGAGGCCGGTAATCCTCTTTGTTCTTTGTGAGGTATTTCTGTGGCCTTTCCAGTTGTTGTAGATGTCTTGTGAGGTACATACCAAAAGGGGCATTGTACTCTATAATGGGTCTAATGAGTGATGAGTAGAGGGGAACAATGGCCTCTTTTTCCTGGATGAGAAACCTTTTGTGATGAGGTGTGCCACGTAGAATGATTTCCTGACTACTGTGAAGATGTGATTATTAAAGGAGAGACTACTGTCTACCAGTGTCCCAAGGTCTCTTATCACACTTTAGATGTTAAGTAGACTATCACCTATGTGGTAGCTCATGGGTACAGAGTTTTTAGCAAAGGGGATGACAATGCACTTTTTCGCATTGAGCTTGAGGCCATGGCTTTGACACCAGGCATCTTTCTCAGTGAAGCCCTTTTATAGGATGTCCACATCATTAGAAGTTTCGATTATGGCTTCTAGTTTGCAGTCATCTGCGGACTTCATTAGCCAAAGACCTTTTGTGTTAGCCTGTACTTCAGAAAAGTAGATACCAAATAGGAGAGGACCCAGGACCGAACCCTATGGTACTCCACTTGTCACTGGTCTTAAGTTAGATTTGGAGTCTGCTACTTTCACAGTGTGGGTTCTGTCAGTGAGCCAGTTGGCAACCCATCTTGTGACATAGGGATTTATACCTAGTTTAGTGAATTTATCTGTAATTCCAGAGTCGGGGATGGTGTCAAAAGCATTGGCAAGATCTAGATAGGCCACCTTACCCTTGTCTATGCTTTGATGACTGCTTCAAAAAGGTCTATCAGGTTTAGGAGACATGATCTGCCTTTTACAAACCTGAACTGTGTGGGCTCCAGAGTTTGGAGATTACCATTGTCTTTGTTTATAAGTTTCATGATGATACGTTCCATGGCCTTGCAGACCAGGCTCGTTAGGCTAATGGGGCGGTAATTCCCAGGGTCCGTGGTGGCTCCCCCCTTGTGGAGTGGGATAACCGTCACTGTGCGCCATTCAGTGGGCACAAAGCCTGAGGTGAGGCTATGACTGAACATGGTGCTTAGGTGGGGTGTCAGTTCATTTTGTAGTTCATGTAGAACACAGCCTAGGATGTTGACAGGTCCCATGGATGCTGTGCTCTTGGCTTTGGAGAGTGTGTTTTTTACCTGTGCAGCTGTGATTACAGTAACTTTGCATTCTTCCAGTATAGAGATGACCCTTTAGGGGGTGAGAGGGAGGTAAAGTTAGCAGTAAACCTATCTGCCAGGATTTTGGCAATATCTCTTGGTTCTGTATATTTAGTGCCATTGTGCTGTAACTCAGAGCAGATCTGAGTAGTGACATTGAGATTCTTGACATAGCTATAGAATGCTTTGTGGTTGTCTTTAAAATCAGGGGCGATTTTATTTTCGTAACTAGCGTTGGAGGATTTTATGAGGGATCTCAGCTTCTTACTGAGGCTGACCAGGGAGTTCCTCCAGTCATGGGATTTTACTCTTTTTTGCAACAGTTTCTTTCTTCTGTTGTAGAGTTTGTTTATGGCAGGGGACCACCAGATTGGCTTCCTTATTTGGAGGATAACATCTTCTGTTAGGAATAGCACGATCCATGCACTCGTGTAAGTGCTTATAAAGTGCATTTGTGTAGGATTCAGCAGTTGTATCTCTATTGTCCATCTGCATGGGGGTAGTGAATTTGCCACTTCTGTCTTAAGAAGCGGAAGTTGACTTTGGAGAAATTTTTCATGGTGGTTTCCCTAATGGGGGGTGGTGGCAGGGTGTGGATGTCTAGGAGGATTAGCTTGTGGTCAGATCTGACCAACGAGGACTTGACCTCTGGTGTGGAACACCGGTTGCCCATGTTGGTAATGACAAGGTCTAGGATATTGCTGCCCCTGATGGGGGTGTGAATAAGTTGATCCAAGGTGTTGGAATTTATGAATTCCAGAAAATGTTGAGCAAAAGAGTTGGTACATCAGTAGTTTTCCCACTTAATGGTGAGGTAGTTGAACTCGTCCATTATTAGGGTGTTGGGCTGTACCCTAAAATTTTCCAGTGTATCAAGAAATGAGGAGTGGGAATCCTGGGGCATGGTGAGGGATCTGTAGCAGGTTACAATTTGGATTGGGTCTTGCTCAGAGTTAGTTGTACTTGGATGATCTCAGACGCATTATGCTGAGCAACTAGCCTGGAGCTGTGGATATCCTTAATGAATATGGACACGACTCCACCTTTAGTGTTTCAGTCCAGGTTAGGTGGCCAAAAGATGTGGTATGAATTATAGCCTGGTAATGCAGGGGTGCTCTCTGGAGCCTTGTACCAGGTCTATGTCACTGCACAGATGTCAATGTTCTCCATTTTAAGGAGTGCCTCGAGTGAATGCATTTTGAGGTTTAGACTTCTAGCATTGAGTAGCATTACCCTCATATTTTGCTTGCTTGTACCTGTTACAGTGGTGAATTTGTCATTTGAACCTTGCCTAAAAAGGGCACTATAGAGGTGGCAAGAGCCTTAGCCAGTATCCGGAATCCCAAGGGCGATAGGTACAGGCCATCTCTGGCAAAGCATCATGGTCTGTCGATCATGTCATCCCAGGCAGACAGATACTGGATCCCCTTAGAATGACACCCGAAGCTTAGCCAATTGTTGAAATCAGTCATTTTGTCCTTGTACTGTGGTATAATTCTGGGTGATGGCAGGATGCTACTCAGGGCTAGGGTCATACCTGCCTGGGCTGTAAAATCAGAGAGCTCCTCCATGTCTCTTTTCATGTAGTCCAGGGAGGTACATCTCAGGTCATTCACACCAATATGGACAATGATAGAGTCATATTTGTACTTGTTGCGGAGTGACCTGAGTACGTGCGTTATGTGGTGGATCCTGGCACTGACAGGCAGCTAACAGTAACTTTCTCCTTGTTTAGCCTGGTGAGTGGAACATCAGTGTGCCTGACTGTAGAGTCACCTATGACTAGAGTGTTGGGTATGTTGTTATGCCTTATGGGCTGTGGTTGAGTGGCATACTGAGTTTGTGGGCTATGTGTCATTTGGGTTGTGTTAAGGGGTGGAGGTTGCTTGCATTTCTGCTTTGGAGGTCTCTGTTGTTTGAGCAGATTTTTATTGAGAGCATCCCTGAATGTAGGTGAGTGTTTTGTATTTCTATGTGTCTGTTTTGGTGGTCTAGGTTTTGAGGGACTATGTGATGAGTGTGGTGTAGTGCAAGTGTTTACCTTCTCCTCTTGACTGTCTAGTCAAGTATTTGCTTCCAGTTTGGCTATATAAGTGCATCTCTCCGCAGGTTGCAGTGTTGGGTGGTAGGAGGAGACAGTTGTCTGTGTACATGAGGCAATTGCTGCATTGCCCCAAGATGCCCAGATTCATCGGGTAGACAGGAGAAAACACTGGGAGCTGACCCTTAGACATGCCTGGATAGGTGCTTATTTATTAAGTACTAAAAACTGTTTTTCTCTAGACAAGTGAGGAAAGTTGAGTGCTGTAGTAATTTGTAGCTTATTTAGTGCTTACAACAAGTTCTGAACAAGTGCTGAGCTCAAAAAAAAAAAAAAACAGATTTGAGTGCTAAAACTAAAAAAACGGGCTAGTTCTAAGGGGAAAATTTGAAGAGCAGACTTTATGGCACCGGGAATACTTTAACCCTAACTAAGCAGAGATGCATAAAGTGTATTTTTTATATATATATATATATAAAACAGTAGAAAATTAGCAAACCGATTTAAAGAAATTAACCAATTAACCAATAAAAAGCTAAAAACCGAGCCCTGTTCCAGCAGTCTTCGATCAGATAAGTTCTAACTGCACACTCCTGCTACTAGGGTGCAGGGGAACCTTCTCCAAAAAATGATGGTCTGGATTAGTGCTCAAGTTATACATCCAAAGCTAGATTCAGCAGGTTTGAATTTAGTCAATGCTACAGCAAACAAAGCATACCAATTTCAGAAATAAGCAGTTCAAATAAGCAGGCATAATAAGCCTTTAACTGGAAACTCCCAGCTCTGAAGGGCAGAATCTACCCTCTCCTCCCACAAGAGTGCAGACCACACCTTCTTAATGTAAAATAACTGGCCCGAAGCCCAAGTGCTTACACCAGAACTAATACACTTTTAGAATAACAGACACTGAGCCTTCAATCAGCAACTCCCAACTTAGAAGGATGTAAGCTACCTATCCTGCCAGAACAGTGCAGACCACAAACTTTGTTAATGTAAAACAACTGGTCTGAAGCCCAAGTGCTTCAACCAAATGCTTAGAATAACAGTTACAATTCAATCAGGACACTAACAAGCAGTAATAAATGCAGCAGAATAAATGCAATTAAGTACTTTTAAGAACAAGCAGCAAAAGCAAAATAAAGCAGGAAGAAACACAAATACAGTAAAAGCAGGTGAATAAAGTGCAATTTATTTTTATATAACAATCGAAAATGAACAAACTGATTTAAACAAATTACCCAATTAACCAGTAAAAAAGCTAAAAACTGAGCCCTGTTCCAGCAGTCTTCAATCAGACAAGTTCTAACTGCACCTCCTGCCCCTAGGGTGCAGGGGAACCTTCTCCAAAGAAGATGGCCTGGATTAGTGCTCAAGCTATACAAACAAAGTGGCTTATTACAATTAGATCCTCACCTCCCCCAGCTCTTCTCCTGAAAGGCAAAAAGAAAAAAAAGAATTTACTCTAATTGAAAAAAAACTTTACTATAATAAGCCTATCGCTACCTTGTTATGATTTGCTTATTACGGTTACAGCCACAACACCCTCACCAGCTCTTCCGAAAAGAAACAAAAAATAAATAAATAAAATACTTAATAAGTATGCTGCCCAGTTAAAGAAACTCCAGCTCTACTCAGTGGCATACTGCCTGCTCAGAGGCGATCTGTGCCTGATGTATAAAGCCATGTCCAACCCGGAATTAATGGACATGCTGCACCTCAGAAAATCCAAATCCCATTGAGCTACGCGCTCGAGAGACTTGAACCTCAGCACTGAAATAAATAGGAAATGCTGGAGGGACAGATTCATAACCCAGAGGCTCCCTTCACTCTGGAATAAAATCCCAGTCCAGGTTAGGCAGAGTCCCTCATTGACTCTCTTCAAGAGGAATCTTGATGAGTGGATGGGAGATCATAGGTTTACCCCGGGTATCACTTCTGTGTCACTGTTAGACAGAGGCACAGTATACTAACCTCGAAAAAGGGCATAGCAAAATTAATTTAAAATGGGTGGCGAAAGCCAAACACACTCTGGCTAGGCTTATAAATGCCCTAGGGCAGATAGCCTAGTATGAACCTATGAACCTATGAACCTATGAAAAATAAAAAAGAATTCCTGTAATAAAACTTTGCCACTTCTGTCTTAAGAAGCGGAAGTTGGCTTTGGAGAAACACACTTTACTTTTCATAGGTTCATAGGTTGGTACTAAGCTATCAGCCCTAGGGTCTATACAAGCCTAGCTATAACAATTCCCTGGTTATTTCTTCCCACAATATTTACTTCCCTAGACCCCTGTCTAGCAGGGTGACTGACGTGATCCCCAGGGTGAATTTCCTATCTCCCATCCAATTGTCAAGGTTTACAAGGTTATTACAATTAGATCTATTCAAGTGCAAACAAATAAAAAGAAACAAGCATTTCATTGTAAGTGACATTTGGCTTATTACAGTTAGATCCATACACGCTCCCCAGGTCATCACTGTTGAACCATAAAGTAAAAAAATACATCACTGTTGCAGTTAGAGCCACACCCTCATCTCTTCCACTGAAGAGCAAAAAAAAAAAAGTTTACTGTAATAAGCAGAGCTTATTACAGTCAGATCCATGCTCCCCAGCCCTTCCATTAAGGACCTAAAAACAAAAATCATCTGTTCCTTCCACTGACACACCTCCTAGGTAGCCAGATGCATGGCACACCTACCCAATGCTGCCCCAGCCATTTAGGTTCCAGTTCTGTGCCCTGCACAAAGCCTCCTTTTGCACATTTTATTTAAAAAAAATGTAATTTGCTCTTTTGTATGGCTCAGACTAAAGCGGTTGAAACTTGGAAATGCCACCATCTGTTTTGTCGACACACTTTGGTTTACAAAGCAGATGGTCGACATGCACAACAAAATCCTTCTTCCACTAGGATTCTGCATTCTTGGATTTAGTATGTGTTATTATCAGAGGGTGTTGGGGGGCTTGCCCCCTACAAAAACAATGTTTTTCTCTCTATTTTTAACTTTTAATTTACATAAGGGGATTTTCCTCGTGCATTCATAGTGCCCTGTTGGCATTTGCATTGTCAGCCTTTTGTGCTGAATGTTACTGACATCAGCTTTTGGATGTTTCAATTGTAGCAAGTATTCCCACACGGGTCAACCTGACAATGCCGAAAGCTGACAACGCTGACGATGAGAACACCGACACCAGAAGATCGAAAACTGAGATGACCGACGGATGAAAACCCCGACGCTGAGAACACTGACATGTGAAAAGGCTGTGTAAGTATGCGGTAGTGACGGACGTTAGGGTTAGGGTGCGAGTAAGGTAAGTGTGTGATATTGACGGACTCTAGGGATAGGGGTGGGTTAAGTGAGTTAGGGTTAGGGCGCAGGTTAGGTGAGTGTGCAATAGTGACAGTCTTTAGGGTTAGGGGCGGGTTAAGCGAGTTAGGGTTAGGGCGCGGGTTAGGTGAGTGTGCGATAGTGACAGTCTTTAGGGTTGGGGCAGGTTAAGTGAGTTAGGGTTAGGGCGCGGGTTAGGTGAGTGTGCGATAGTGACGGATCTTAGGGTTAGGGTTTGGGTTAAGGTTATAGATAGTTGTGTATGTAAGGTTTAGTGTGGGCTTGTAAGGATTTTAGTGTGCTTGTTTTGTGTGTGTGCTTTTTGGACAGGGGATTTGTTTTGTTTGTTGATTGTCAGGATTGTGGTGTGTCGGGCATGTGAGGTTTCGTGTTTGTGAACTTTCGGTTATGTGGTGTTGGTGATTTCATTGTCGGTGTTGTAGTGCGCCGGTGTTGTCAGGTAGACCCGCCCACACATATATAAGTATATATGGTTCTGTATCATTTCTTCAAAGGTAGGCATAAATGAAAGAAAAACGGTAGGTACAAATGACTGAAAGTACATTTGACTGAAATGCCGTTTTGACGAAAACATTCTACACAACATGTTTACCATACAAAGCTTTTTTACAGGGGGGACACACCAACTGCACTCCCCATGCCCCTTTAATTACATATTCTAACTCCAAGATGATGCAATCATGGAGAAAAGCAAAAACACTACACACAATGAATCAGTGCTGAAGCACAAACACACACTATAGAACTGGGGGAACAACATGATAGCCGGTATTGCCTCACCTTCAAAAAAAGATGTTATTGTTTTGCATGCACCAAGGTTCTTTCTCGGTGCATGCATGTTAACATGGCAGTGCTTGTTTTGTCACACTTTTGATGTTGATGTTACAGAGGTCAATGTATGGACTACTTGAACAAAGTGGGTGGAGATATATATACACACACACACACACATATATATATATATATATATATATATATATATATATATATATATATATATATATGCATGCACACACATCTGTATATATTATAGATAGATAGAAATATGTATATGTATGTAAATATATTTTTATCTATATATATATATATATATATATATATATATATATATATATATATATATATATATATATATATATATATATATATATATATATATATATATATATATATATATATATATGTATATATATATATATATATATATATATATGTATCTATATATATATATATATATATATATATATATATATATATATATATATGTATATTATGGATCTAGGACATTTCACTGAATGCACATTTCACTGAAACTCAAATGACTGAACACAAATCACTGAAAGCACAATTCACTGAAAACTCAATCCACTGAAACACATGTCACTGAAAGTTATATATGGCCTTTTCCCCACTGTAGTGCAACCCTGAGGGTAGTATATATAGTAAGGGGGTGGGGGGGGGGCTACGCCCCCCACATATTTTAAGTATATATTATGTTTGGAAAAGAATAATATATTGGAATTGCAAGTATCCATGTATATAGTTCAAAATATTTAAAATATGTGGGGGGCTATGCTCCCCACCCCCCAATGTGGGGGGTGGTGCCCCCGACTTCCGCCCTTACTATATATACTAACTCCAGTGTCGCACTACAGTGGGAAAAAGGCCATATATAACTTTCAGTGAAATGAGTTTCAGTGAATTGAGTTTTCAGTGAACTGAGCTTTCAGTGAAAAGTGCATTCAGTGAAATGTCCTAGACATATATATATATATATATATATATATATATATATATATATATATATATATATATATATATATATATATATACACATATATGTTTTTCTCACCCATAATTTGTACTTTTTATTGGGTCACAGCACTTCTTGGAATTTCAAAAGGATTGTGGCTATTTAGCACCATCCACATCTCCTGCAGAAATGAAAAGGAAAATCTCTGTTGCTTTTTTTTTTTTTTTTTAATTGAAAATAAAAAAAGAAATTGGGAGACTTTTTACATTTGGGAGAGCCAGGACAGACAAACTAAAAAGATAATCAGGCAAGTTTCTTTAATTTGCAGAAGTACCTGATCATCCTCTTATTTTTGTCTGTGCCATCTCCCGCATTCATTTTAGGTCTTCCATTTTCTTTTTTGGGGCAAAAAAAGAAAGAAAAGTAATAAAAATGAGGACATATACTAATGGGAAAAAGTCCAGGTGACCGGACATTTTTCCATTAGTATATTCTTGGATTTACAATGGGCAAGCTGGTTGGGCTGGCCAATCAGCATGCTAATTTTTGAATATTGATGACCAGTCATTGTATAATGTGATTTAGTTTTTTTACACTGTGTTTTACTTGTGTTATGCTCTTAACTGCATTTTTAAACTAGGAAAGAGACTATAGATGTGTCTCTTGGGAGTCACACAGAAATAGAACAGGTCAATTAAGGTCAATTACCTGTGAACTGAAGGTGGAGCTAGTAACTAAACCTTCAATTTAAAGGGTAAAATAAAACATTTCAAGGCTTTACTGGAAAAGCACACTCAGACTCTGCCATAGCTTGCTGTGAGGGACCATCTCACCCTCTCATCTTGGTGTTGCTGTGTTTTTAAACTCAACTGTCTTTCTAGTCACCTGTCCCTTATGTTAACTTGACCACATATCTCCTTCCCTCTCATCTTTCATTGGCTATGGTGAGTAAGCACAAAATTATCATTTTGTGAAATCACCACCTTTCAGCTCTTTAAATGTATTGGCCATCCCATTGTATTCCATACAGTCAGAATACAAAGCATCTACTCCCTTCCAATCTATCTTGCTCTTTTAAAATTAGTGGCTCTCCACTTAGATAGCTAAAGCTTAAGTTAACATCTCTTTTATATCTCACTGCTCAGTGCACACTGCAGTTCTTAAGATATTAACCCATTTAACATCTTACCTTTAAAATCTGCAGCACCAAGACCACCAGTTATTGGAGACCCCACGTGCTGCCTTTCAGTGATCATCTTGGGATCAGTGCTTCTGTTTTGATCCTGGTAAGAGACAAAGCATAGGAACATTATTTCCTGGAAACTGCTGACCACTGGAAAGCCTAATGACTACTTCATAGGTGCCAGCTTGGAATGTGTGCTTCTGCTTTGATTCCAGTGAGAGAAGGAGCAGAGAGCATTGATTCCTGACTGTTTCTGATTGGGCAGTGAGTGTCTGTGTTTGACCTTCCTAATTGGTCTGGTTGTTATTCAAGGCATCTACCAAGAAAAGACTACACAAGCCTACAGACCATTCCATCATCTAGGACAAGATTGTTGATCACCAAAAAGCCTGTGGCTTACTTTTCATCTTGAGGTTGATGCTACTGTTTTATTTCTGGTCAGAGAAGAAGCAAAAGAACATTGTATTCTGACAGCAAGAAGCTGTGGTGAGACCAGCACTAGTAGTAGCAAGGCAGTAGCCATTCAGACAGATCTCTTTTCATCATTCTTGACAGGCTAATTTTTTATTTTCAGTAAATACTGCTTGATTTGCTGCTCTCTAACCTAACGTCAGAATATGTCCCTAAATAATTCATCCATAAATCATCAGGGTCTACTTATTAGTTTCTCTTCAAGTGTATGGTAGTCCCAGTATAGATGCAGACACCTTGAGTTCACATTTTTCCTGTAAAAGCATCCTTGAAATTTCACCTATACCTTATTGCACACAGGACAATCAGTTTGCATTGACAAGCTCTACCCCTAGAGTTGTAAACCAGATACTCCTGATATTACTTTATATTCTCACTCCAACCATCTAAACAATAAAAATGCTCTGTTGCTATGGATAAGAACATTTCACTAGCCAGCTTGATGGATATGGACATCCTGAGGCAATGAAGAAATTGCCTTATGTTTTCTGACAACTAGTTAATTCTCAAACTGGTATGGTATGTGAGAGATGTATTTACACAATATCACTGGAAGCAAAGCTTTAACATAAAAGCACTCCTAATGTCAATCAGGTTGTCAGTAGTACACACGCTACACCCATCAAACACAGTTCAAAGTAGGCGCATAAACCTACATATGCTGTGGCACCTAAATGCAACCTTCATAAACCACAAACACCTCCTAGATGAAGTACACATAACAAACACCTTCAGCATCCCCGAATGCACTTTTTCAAAACAACACTCACATCAACACATATAGCTGCATATCAGGGGGCCTCTACTTCTAAGCCCATAAGGCAAGCCTCCACACAATCCAACATTCTGGTCATTGGAGTCACCATTGTGTGACACACTGATGTTCTTCTCACTGGGCTGAGTAAGGAGAAAGTCACTACCAGTTGCTTGTCAGGGGCCAGGATCTGCGACATTACACACATACTCAGGTCACTGGACCACAAGTACCAGTATGACATAGACATAGTCCACATGGGTGTAACTGACCTGAGAGGTACCTCCCTAGACTATATGAAGAGACATCATGGAGCTCTCAGAATATGTGTCTGAGGCTGGTATGAGCCTAGCACTGAGCAACATTTTACCTTCTGCAAGGATGATGTCAGAATATGAACAGAAGATGACTGACTTTAATATTTGATTTGGTTTCTGGTATTATTCTAAGGGGGTGCAATATTTGTCAGCATGGAAGAAGATGGTCAACAGACCATGCTGTTTTGCCAAGGATGGTCTGTACCTCTCCCCACTAGGCTTTCGAATATTAGCTAAAATATTGCCCTCCCCCATAAAGCCTTTTTTAGGCAATGCCAAACTGAAAGTACTTCCAACATAGCAAACCAAAACCAAGAAAATCTAAAGGTGTTACTGCTCAATGCTAGGAATTTAAACACAAAAATCAGCTACCTAGAAGCTCTCCTCATCCTAGAGAATGCTAATATCTGTATGGTAACTGAGACATGGTTTTAAAGCCATGGAGAGCACACCGACAGTTCAAGGCTATAATGCCTTCCACACATTTAGAACAGCTACAATGCAGACAGTAACTAAAGATGGAGATGTCATGATTTACTTAAAAAATAAATATACCTTAAGGCTGATCAAACAGAACAATGCACTTGAGCTTCTCCACCTTCAGATCACCACAGGCAAAATCCCATACCACTTCCTTGCAAACTATAGGTCGCCCTCATTGACCCAGAGAACCCACAACATGTATTTCAGCTTACTGGAAATGCTCTCCATACAACCCAATACCATATTCATGTGTAAATTTAACTATCCCACTATTAACTGGGAATCATATATGACACCAAACATACAAGCACAGAGATTCCTGAATTTTTTAACTCTAGCTTCACATCAAACAGTGCACCTCATTAGCCCTCTTCAAACACAGTCTGGATGATTGGATAGGTAACCATAATTTCACCCTGGTAACCATAAATTCTTGAACATGAGCAATAGGTGCTGATCATGATAACAAGGGTAAAATTTGCCTAGGCTTGTAAGGACCCTTGGGCCATTAGCCTTGTAACTTTCTATGATCCTATACTCCGGCAAACTCCATATTTGTCAGCTGCCTTCCCTACCTACATACATACTCAACTAGCAGCATCACATCCAGGCCGTGATCTGTGCAGATTATTTGCTCTGGACAGAACACTGACCACCCTCCCCATGATCTTAGCCATGTTGCTAGTGCTGATCTAGACTCTACACAGTTCTCTGATAAACTTGAAAATCAACTTTGTGAAAATGAAAATCATATTATTTAACATATAAACACTATATTTTTTGTAATTTTACTTGAGGACCAGTTAATCAGGTTCCAGAAAACAAGTGATCAGAGTGTGGGCACCACTGTAGATCAAATCTAGACATTTATAACTACAGGAAGACTTTGTGAGAGAATGCTGTGGGCTTTATCAATAGATCCTTTCTCTTACTGTTGTGTGACTATGGAGTTAGTATATATAAGGTGATGGGGGTGTCGGGATGCTTTACAGCCTGCAAAAACCCTTCTATGTTCATAAATAAATGTTGATTTCTAGTGGATTGTCAGGGTAGCAAGTTTAGTTGTGATTAAGCAGTATTTTATGAGTGATCATACAGAGACCATTCAGAAGAGGCAAGCAGAACTACAGAGTTCACACTTTTCCAAGATCTTATAGCACAGAAACAGTGAACCAGTTTAAATATTTAAAAATATGGACGTTTGATTGGATTCCTAACCTGACTTTATGTTAAGCAAAATATTTAAAGATAAAAAAAAGAAAAAAAATGAAGTGTCGATTTACATGATCAGCACAGCAAGCTAAGCAGTTAACTAAATTATTACTAAATTATGCATAAAGTGATCCCCATTGAAGCCAAAACTGGATTTGGTAAGGCAGCTCCAACACCATCACTAACAATGTTTGCTATTGATGCAGAAGCTGCATTTTCTAATGGCAGCAGAAACCATGGCATGCTCAACCAGGATCAAAGGTCCAATCAAACTACCACCTGTTTAGTTCTCCTCCAAGGGAGTATCATATTTTCTTGGTGACAAGGCTAAATTAGCTTTCCATTATGAAGTAATATATCCTTCCTACAGTGACTTTCAGTGACAGATTATTTAACGTTGTTTACTTTTCCACAATAGCCATATGACTAACCCATGGATCTCTTCCCATTTCACTCAAGTCTTCTTCTTCCTCATTTCTCAAGCTTTCTATTCCATCTCATAAGCTGCAGGTCCTTTCTGTTGCTAGCTACTCTCTATGGAACACCTTTCTCGACAGTATTAGACCCCTTAATTTTGTCAGTTCTCTCAGCACCACTAAGGCAACACCTTCATTTCTTTCATCAATTTAACCATCCATTTGAGGTGGTCTTTTTATCACCAGTAGCCGTTATAGTCTCCATCTCAGGGAAAAACATATATTGACTGGCTGGAAATCCTATTGTACCACTAATGTTGTCTGATAGGCTACTATATGGATAAGCAACCTAGAATTCCTATCTGTGAAAGTTTTAACTATGGTTAATGTATTTATCTGAACATATTTTAAATGTATACAGCTTCTATTATGTTTTACTGTGTAATTGATGTTTGTCTTTGCTTTGCATGTCTGACTCTGCATGTAATTTTATATTCTTTGCTATTTCCGTGTTGTGCTTCAAAAAGATCCAACTACTAAACAGAAATAAACAAAAATAAACAGAAAAAATAATATACTGAATTTGAGACAGTTTCACTTTGAAGACCACTCAGGTAAAACAGTTCTGATTTGGGTTATTCTTCAATTTCGCTTCATCAAAATTTAACAAATATCCTGTTTTATTCTGTCGGTGGGATGTGGACAAGAATAGAAGTAAACATATCCTCACTGTCTGAGATAATTCCATTTGCAGTGTTGTTATCTCTTTAACTGCTAATTTTCCTAGTCTTGAGACTTTCTTCACACATTGTACTCTATCCCTTCACCATTTCACTCTCTTCTTTCCTACTTTCTCTAACCACCCCTTTCTATTCTTCCCTGTACCGAGTACGTTATTACTGCTATTAATTCATTTCTGTCTTCACACAACATTTTGTTTGTTCTCATAATACTTCTTATTAACTTGCTTGTCTACTGTCAGTTATATTTGCCCAAGCAGAGACTGAAGTAGATCCATTTGGACTAGTGCTCTACCCCAGTTACCAAACTGAATAAATAAATAAATCGTAATTCAGTTATTACGACACATATTCCTTTAAATGTTAAGTACGAGAAAATGTAGCAACTAGCTTTAGGGCCTTAGTGTATTCCTTGGTGATCACTGTGAAACTGGAGACTTTGGTGTAAACATAAGCTACTGATTCCACAATTCTACATTTTCAAGCTGGTCACAGTAAAATTGCCCCTCCTAATGAAAAATAACTGATTTATGAATGTTACACTTTGTTATAATAGAAATGCTGGAAAGCTACAGCACAGCTATAAAAACAAAATGAAGACTCATCTCCAACATGCCCATACCCATTTAGCATCAGTGATGCTGTGTTACTGCTGAGGACTGACAGAATATTTGTTTTTTTCTCTTTGACTTGGCTTTACTGAGGGATAGAAATACCATTACAGAACAGGAATCCTCCTGGGATCCTCCCACTAATGACAGAGATCTTCAATGACCAACTGCAAGCCTTCAGAGGGTAAACATATGACATGAAAGATGCACTAAAAAGATGTTTTCATGCATAACATTAGGTTTTCAGTTCACAATGGAATGTTAACGGTCTGAGTATAGGAATCTTGCCTACAGCAGGGGTCACCTCACCTTTAGCTCGAAGGCAATCTCATAAGTCCAAAAGGTTAAAAGAATGGAATGAAGTAAACACGAAGAGCATGTAATGTAATTACTCTAAATTCCAATAGATTCCTAGGGCATGGTGAAACTTGTCTTTCTTTGGAGAGTTGCAGAGTTATTGTGACAATAAAAAATGAGGCAATTGCCACACAAATAAACTGTTCATCTTTAAATATGATTCTGAAAATTAGTAGTTTCAGATTTTTAATCTGAACCCTAACTGGAAATGCTCATTTAAGTTTCCACCACACACACACACACACACACACACACACACACACACACACACACACACACACACACACACACACACACACACACACACACACACACACAAAGCCTTAACTAGCAAAACAGACCCTAGTGAACTTTCTGCATATTTTCCTTGTCAAATAACAACAAACTGCTAGTCTTAGGTACTTCCATGGACCAGGTTAGTAATTCCTTGTAGCATAAACCTGGTTTTAAGCATTTCTGGAGATTCCAATATCTTAATATGTTGTGCCTTTGCAGCAAGGGGACTCTGTTCACATAATACTTTGAAGTCTTCACCCCAGCATCATGTATACAGTTATGGCCTCTCAATTCTCTGCCAGTCCAAATCCCCAGGTTTTCTGCAAAAGTTTGTCCTTCCTGTCCAGCCTAAAGTGACACTTTTTTCCCCTTCACAAATGCATAAAGAATCTCACACATAAATAAGCTAGCTGTTCATACAAGTAGCAGGAGCAGAGGTTTCTAGTTATGTGAGCAGTTCAGTCTTTTGCTTTAAAATGCCCACAGTAGTATTTGTTTCAGTCGTCATTGTCCATTTTTGACAGACCAGCCTAGCACAGCTAAAAGCTATGCAAGTAATCATGCATGCATAAGGAAAACAAATGCTTAGCAAGCTGGCAGCCAATGTTGGGTCCACTGTTTACATGTTTATTTAATGTAAACAAGAAAAGTACCACACATGCTGTGTTGACTTCATTCATAAACTGCCAATACAGTGCAACAACAAAAAATATTTTGGTGTCAATAGTAGTCAAAAGGTTTTATTAAGTATATAACTGTCGCAAAAATGTTGCCCATTGATAAGGCTAAATGATTCTGGGCAAAGGCAAATATATCGGGGGGGGGGGTGAAAATTTGAGACAATTTTGAAATCTTGCTCTAATTCATTCAAAAAAGTGAATAGAACAACATTGCATCAACATGCATTTTCTTAACAATAAGAAATATGAATTTCTTAGTGTCTGGCATTGCTGACAGAGTGTAATGCTCAGTGAGTTGCAAAAATCAAAACTTTTATGAAGGAGGGGACAAAACACGTGAAGTGAAATCAGGAACTGCTGAGAGGTTTAGCCAAACTGTGAAGGCTATGGCAGTCTATATTACCAAGATGGAGAGCTAAAAAGCCAGTCAGAATGGTGTTATACAGCCAAACAGGAAGCAAAGGCAGGGGACATCTAGTCACAGCCCACATTCTGTTTCTGATGAGTAAAATCTGAAGCAAACAAGACTGAAAGTAGTGCTGGATATAGAATAGTGATTAATTGGCATACCTGTTCTCAACTGAAATATGTTGGAAGAATGTGCATGCAGATAAAGTGAACAGTTCAGAAAGCAAAAAACAAAACAAGTATGAAAGTGAACTGGGTCAGCAGACATATTCTGTGATCTGGCACAAAGAGTGGCTCACATGTCCAAAATGCAGTTATACCTGAAGGTACACAACAAGGAAAGTTACAACAGTTACATATGTGAGAAATATGCAGCATATACCTTTCAGTTGTCCTTCATTTTCAGTGACGTCCCTGATTTTGACTCAAATTTTAGCTCTGTCCCTCTTAATCCCTCTTAAAACTGATGACTTTTGTAGGAAAGTTGGTGAATTATGCTTAATAAGTAATGACAATAATTAAGAGTTATGGACTTCTTTTACTTCAGAAAATATATATTAATTCATATTCTCTGATTCTGGCAATATTTCAAATTAATAGTACTAATATTTTAAATGTGCCCCTGATTTTACTTTATTTTTTCTGGATTTTTCCCTGATTCTATTGACATTTGTTTGTGCTAAATTGAGAGCTATGATGCAGCATGAAGTACACGTTCACCAGGTATGCCAAGTACAAAACAGTATCCACTGCACAGGCAATGAACAAAGCAAAACATGCAAAGAAATGTGCAAAAGGGAAGGAAAGAGAAGCATGCATGTAGGAATAAGCAAATGTTGTAAATGTGTCTATTTATGTTTACATAATTTATTTATTTGCTAACACTGTGGGTGCTCTTGTCCCAAAAGGGCATTTCCAGTCATGATCTGGCCTGACAACAAGCAAACACAGTTAAATAAAGTTTGATGATAATGATAGTACATTATATTTGTGGCCAAAATGTGACACATGGATTGTAAGAACATGCACATAAAGCACACAGTAGCTTTCAGAATGCTAATGAGCATTAATCACATTGTCTGCATGAGGTAAAGCGAAACATGTCATCAGTCCAATAATATTGTGATGCTTTATACCTTAACAAAAGTATTTAGTTAGTTATTCGTTTGTTTGTTTTGATTTATTGATCAGGACAGAAAGCTGATCTAAGCGGATAATTTTTAAGACTCAAACCAAGAATTAGAACCAAGAAACAAAGTACAAAGTCATGTAACAAGTAGGTTACACAGTAATTTGCATCAAGAAGAAAATAATAGAAAGTTCTGCAAATTACAAACCAAAGAAAAAGGCCTAAGAAGATAATGTAAAGGGATGTAATACTGGGTATGAAATGGGTAAGACAGCAAGATGAACTCAAGTGTCTTCAGTGAGAGCTCTGACTAGAGCAAAAAACATGGCCACTGTGCCAAGTTACACAGAATAAGGTTAGTTTCACAATATGCATTATGTAGGGCAGTTGAGTGAAATCATGTACCTCAAAAAAAAAGTTTAATTTAACAACTATGTTATCAAAACTGAATTCATATAATATGTTTTCATAGAGGGCAAAGTCTGTCATTATCTCTTCTCCCTTCCTAATGTTATAATTGTTATCAGGATCACCACAATATGGGGTTAAGGAGATTTCTTGCATTGACTCATTCAGAGAAGCTGGCATTTTTTGGCAGACTCGCTGGAAATGAGCTGACTATATAGCAGACTGTTCAAGATTTCACCAACCTCACCTACCGGCTTAGAGAGCATATTGTTCAAATGCAGTAATGACCTTTTATAACAAAGTTAAATGATATAGGGAGGAAAATGCAGAGTTCTGAACCCATTTCAGTTAGTGTCGAGCAGAAAATGCAAGTAAAGACAGAGGCTAAGCAATTGGTATCTGTAAGTAAAGAACAGAGAAAAACTGAAAATACATTTTGCTCTAAGATATCTTCTGCAAATGGTAGGTAATACAAAGAGAGAAAATAAACTGAGAAAATGGTTATCCACTCACACTAAAACAGAGTGAGAACAATGCAAAAGAAAGAAAGGTTCTCAAGAGGCTTGAACAAAATAACAGAGAAAGTAAAGCATAAGGCAAGTTTCTGTCTAGAATTACCCTTTGTAGGGGAAGACATGAGGGTATTGAGAAAAAAAGATAATGTGTCTGTGTTGCAATAAATAGCATAGTGAAAATTGTGTGATGTGGCCCAATGGGGACCAAGTATACATAAGTGCCAACATAACATGGACATGCCAAGGACAATGTTGCTTAATGAAGCTGTACATTTACAAAAGAAGCAGTCACCATGCAAGTGAGTGGACCACACTATGAGCGTTCAAATGACTTGTGGCCATTGGCATGCAGGTTATGTGCCTGACTTGAAGCAATTTCACACATGCTTTGAAGCACAGCTGCCAGTCATAAACGGGGAAAAGCAAGCACAGGAAAACACACTCACACACAAAGGCACACACACACACACACACACACACACACACACACACACACACACACACACACACACACACACACACACACACACACACAGACACACACACACACACACACACACACACACACACACACACACACACACACACACACACACACACACACACACACAAACACACACATACACACACACACACACACACACACACACACACACACACACACACACACACACACACACACACACACACACACACACACAGAGAAACACACACACACACACACACACACACACACACACACACACACACACACACACACAATGAAATTAAAGATTGGTATGGGGATAGGAAAAGGAGATTTTTTTTTTTTTTTGTGGGACAGGTGCCATTTCTTTCTTTATGGTGATATAGGTGCTGGGAGACAGAAGCATGGCAAAAGTTTGGGGTAAAAGCGACAATGTAGGGATGGGAGCAGGGGAACATAAATACACAGACGCACGCATGTACACACACACACACACACACACACACACACACACACACACACACACACACACACACGCACACACACACACACACACACACACACACACACACACACACACACACACACACACACACACACACACACACACACACACATGTAACAGACAGAGACTGAAAGAGGAAGTGCTAATACAAAAGGGGCAACAAGGAGAAGTGGGCAGAGGGTTTTCAAATGATAATGGGGAGGACTGGACAGCAAACAGGGGAGGATGGGTGACACACAAAGAAAAGGAATCTCTGGATGGGGAATGGGGAGGGGTTGGGGCACCCTGCCAAGCCACCCCAGAGGTGAATCAGCCCAGAAATCAGTCATTGATTCATGGGCAGACTCTCACATATGTGGCCCAATGGTCAGAATGGGGAATCTATGTGCCTTTGTCAGACAACTACACTCCAGAATGCCAATGCAGGTGTCATGCTGCTTGTCCAACTCAGTCTTGACCAGCTGCACCTCCCTCCAGAGGGCACCTTTTGTGGTACACCATGATGCCACCCACTGGAGAAACAGCACCAGGGGCACCAATGAGTCCCCTAGGTCACCTTCCATGGTGACTACCTTTGTCATCCTACAGAAAGGCAGGCCCGGGGACTGCTGGGGACCCAGTGGTTGGTGTAGTGGCCGGTGCTGGTTATGGTGGACACTAGCTAACTACCGCCTCCTCCACAATTGTTCCTGTAGAAGAAATTAGCATAAATGGAGAGAAAAAGATCAACAAATGAACATAATAAAAAGATGACACATCACAGAAAAAGAAAACAGGACATAAATCAAGTCAGTATGATGTGGTACACCTTATTATGACATGGCCTGGAAGAAGAAAAACAGTCAGCAGAGCAATGTTTGTATCACATCTATAGTCAAACTTGGGATAACACAAGTAGATGTGAATGGTTAAACGCACAATGAAGCAAATTAAATTGCAATCATGTGGAAAACAGGATTATATGGCGTTGTCCTACGCAGTGTGGCAAATGCAGCGATGTGTGGCAGAGATGTGGAAAGTAAAACATGTAACTAGTCTAAAGCTACAAATATGAACAGACAGTGCATAAATCATACTGTAATAGTCCAAAGGGAAAAATAAGCCTCTCTGCAGAGATATGCAGCTTCAGTTCAGCTGTCTTACATATGCCATTTCCCAGGACTAGAGATAGAGTGGAGTGGAGTGAAGAGGGCATCTGCACTGAATTGAAGCTGTAAGGGATTTTACTCATCAGTTCTAAAGAGAAAAGTATGAGTGCAATAACAGTATTTGTTTAAAAAGCAGCCACTGGTATCAGGGCTGCTTAAGTGAATGTGTTCGATCATCATCCTGAATCTATGTTTGCAACTGTAGAAAGAAACTAGTCTAGATTCTTTGCTATACTTACAGAAGGGCAAACTGCTGGTTGATATGAACACCACTCTTGGGATTACACAGATCCAACTGACCCAGCTACAACTCTGTTGTTTCAGAATTAACTTGGCAGAGTGAAGGGCATGCCCACAGTTACAAGTACATTATAAAATGCCAGTATAACAACAGTGATAAAGAACAACGCAATAATAATACCAGTCCTAAAAGGCACTGAACAATAAATTGCTTCCCTACTACTATAAAGGGAAAAAAACAGCTCCTAGGGTCAGTACAGTTTTCACTCACATAACAAAGTCAAGAACAACTGGTGCACTTTACAATATTAACACAGTGACAAATGCGCTGAAACAGTTCTGCAAGCACTGAAGGGGTATGAACTGGTTAGGCCTTAAAACATAAACAGAATGAAAGACTAGTTGGTACTATGGTAAACAGCTTAAGAAGCGACACAGGTATACTTTACCAGCCACCTGGAGAGTCTGGCCTGCCACTTCTGGGGGTTCCTATTATGTTAGCGAAACTATAAAACTTCGAACACTACAAGATCAAACTTGTATGTTCGAAGTTTTATAATTTCTAACAACATCAAAAAAATAAATAAAAAACAACAGACAGAAAGTAACTGCTGTAAGCAGGGGGACAAGCCCCCCTACACCCCCATGTGGGGGGGCTGAGCCCCCCAACCCCCACTCTTTAAATATGCCAACTCCGAGATCACAATACAGTGCAGAAAGGAAATATTTCCCTTTACCGCACTATAGTGCAGTCTTGGAGTTGGTATATTTGAAGAGTGGGTGGTGTGGGGGGTGCAGGGGGTTTGCCCCCCTGCTTGCAAGATTTTATGTATTTTTTTTTTTTTTTTTTTTTTACGTAATCGAAGTTCTGAAACTTCTAACATAAGGTTTCGACCTTATGGTGTTTGAAGTTTCAGAACTTCGATAACGTAATAGGAACCCCTCCTCTGGCAGTCCAGTCTGTTTTCTGTGAGCTTGTACTCCACTGCAAAACACACTCACATACAAAAAAAGCACAGCATAACCATGGACAACAGAAAGAAGTTATACTTACACATCAATGCCGGCAAATTTCAAACTTTATTGTAACACTGAGGCAGACTCTCCCTAACTTCTTCTTCCCATTTACACAGAAGGCTTGAGTGACACATCTTCAGTTCATTGTATTTGTGTCAGCATTGCTTTCCACAGACAGTGATGCTAGTGTCTTTGATCACCTTCCTCACAAGCAAGTGTCAGGCAACAGCCTTATACAGGGGAACTTTCAATGCAGGGATAACTCAAATTGCATGGTCACTACTCACAGTAGTCACACCATACAGAGACATTGAGCAAGAGGGAGTGTATAAATACTTGGGAATTGATGAAGGATCAGCAATAAAACATGAACAAATGCAAATAAAACTCAGTAAGGAATACTTTAGAAGACTTCAATTAATCCTGAGAACAGCATTGACATCTAGGAACAAGATCCAAACTATAAATCAATTTGATCTTCCTGTCCTAACTTACAGTTTTGGAATGATTGACTGGCCCCAAAAATTGTTGGATAGATCAGATATTAAAACAAGAAGGATGCTTCATGCTCACCAAATGATTTATAAAAATCAGTGTATAACAAGATTATATATTCCCCGTTCTGAGGGAAGGATGGGCCTCCTTGAAATTGATTACATGTATAGATCTGCAATCATGAGACTCCACACATATCTACTGACCTCACAAGATCCAAGTGTAGTGAAAGTTTGGAAACATGAGAATAAATTTAAGATGACGTCTCTGCTTAATCTAGCAGAAGCATATCGACATCAAGCAGGACTGGAACTCAAACCAGAAGTAGATAAAAAACAGGCAGCAAATGAATGTGCCAAAAATCAAAAGAAAGAATATAAGGTGAAGGACAAGATGAGAAGGCAAGAAATGTGGAAAAAACATAAATATAGTTGCAAGTATAGAAAACTTTTGGAAGAGCCTCATGTTGATCAAGAACAAACGCAGGAATGGTTAAGGAGAGGCAAATTCAAACCAAGAAATGAAAGGTTAATATTGGCAGCCAAAGAAAGTCCATTGAACATGTGGGAGAAACAGGCAAATGTTGGTTTTGTAAAACCAAATTGGAAACATTCGCACACCTTGTTGCTGGTTGTAACACACTAATGGCAGAAGGACTGTATACTGAAAGGCATAATAATGTGGCAAGACTGTTACACTGGGATTGTGCAAACATTATGGTATCAAATTGGCTGAAAAATGAGTTATGTTGTAGTATAGCAAGTTAGAAAGGAACATTACTAAGGTTACAACAGGCAGTCATGAAACACGTAATGGTACGTTTGCCATTTTGTTCTGTGGAGTGCAATCTCAGAGTTGATATATTTAAGCAGCAGCGGGTGGGGGGAGCACACTCCCCCACTTGGTGGAAAGTAATATGGTTTGTCTTGTATTTGCTTCTCTATATCCTTGTATTGGAATATAGTGTTTGTATCCTGTCTGTTTTCAGTATTCTGAGATTCAGTATTTTGAGTTTTCAGTCTTTTGAAATTTCAAGATTTTGCGTGTCAGTCTTATGGGATTCGAGATTGTAAGCTTTCAGTCTTCTGAAGTGAATCCATATATAATAGAGAGATTAGATATAGGTAAAGATATATATATATATATATATATATATATATATATATATATATATATATATTGATAGCTGCAGATATATAAACAGATGTCTATATCTATCTGTATAGCTATAACTATATTTATATGAGTGCAGTGGGTTTGTTCATACATTTGTTAAATCAAATGTTTTGTTTGGAGGGTTGTTTTATCAGCTGATGATTCATCGCAGGATGGTAACTTCTTTGTGTGTGAGCAGGATCCTTAGACAGTGGTAGGGGTAGGATTTTGCTTATTTCCACTGTTTTATGATCTCAGAACTGGTATGTATAATTAGCAAGGGGTGCACAGTGGTGGGTTGCCTCCTTGCAAAAAAATGTTTTTTTATCTTTTTCTTTTATTTAGTTTTGAATGCACTGAGATTCATGATTTGTGCATGTGTACTGGCTTGTCAATTGATTTAGTTTTGACTTTTTGTGGTTGATTTACTGTAAGCTGATGTAGATGGCTGGCGATGTAAGCACACATAACTATGCATACACTCACACACGCATATACATATACACACATAGATATCTTTATGTAGATATGTAGATATATAAATATATATATATATATATATATATATATATATATATATATATATATATATATATATAATCTGGACAGATCCCTGAATGCACTTTCCACCAAAGCAGAAATCACCAAGCATACGTAACCGAAAGTGCTGTTCACAGAAGCAGCACTTTTGGATAACTATGCTCGTTGTGCCGGTCATACTATGGTGCCGATAAGGGAAAATTCCCTTTTCCCAACTGTACTGCGACCTCGGAGTGAGAATATTAAAGTGGGGGGTACAGGAGGGGCTTGACCTCCTGTAGGTTTAATGTTTTTTTTTTCTTTTTTTTAAACATACTGTACTGTAAGCGCTTTTTCGGTGAAAGCGCTTTTGGTAAAGTATGTTCGGTGATAATGGATTCGGACTTTTGATCTTTCAATCAAAAGTCCTAGATTTATATATATATATATATATATATATATATATATATATATATATATATATATACAGCTCCCCTTCATAAAGTTGAACGGCCACAATCTCGAAAGTCATATGGCCAAGACCATATGCTCGAAAATTGTGGAAGCTTGACTCTGTGAATGGGGAATGGCATACAGCGCAGAACGGGAGATTTCCCTTTCTGTGCTGTAGTGTGATCTTGGAGTTGGAATAAATAAGTAGCAGGGGGTGTGGGTGGCGCGTTTTTCTTTTTTTTAGCTCTCTCTCATGAAGTTGAGCTTCAGAATCTCGAGCATGTGGCTTCGGCCATATGCATTATGAGTTTCTGAGCATTCGACTTTGTGAAGGGGAACCATATTATATATATATATATATATATATATATATATATATATATATATATATACATACATACACACACACACACACACACATATATATATATATATATATATATATATATATATATATATATATGTGTGTGTATATATATATATATATATATATATATATATATATATATATATATATGGGTCATCTGTGTTTGGTCTACTGATTGTTTTGTTAAAAGAGTGTTGTATGTGCTTAATTTATGGAATGTGCATTTTACCAAATTATTGTTAATGCTGAAAATTTTAGATGTACAAATGTTTCATCATTTGTGAGTAGGAGTGTGAGTGCATGAGAGTGTGTTTATATGTGTGTTTATATGTGTATCGATGTTGATAGGTTCACAGGTACTTACTAGGCTATTCCTATTTTATATATATATATATATATATATATATATATATATATATATACATACATACGTATATGGATCTACTTCAGTAGATCGAACTTTTAAATGTTTGAAGACGATATGGCCAACACCATAACAGTGAACATTTAAAAGTTCGAAAACTGAAGCAGAAATTTTTATTTTATTTATTTTACATTTGTTGACTGGGCTAGTCCAACTGGATACATGTCCATTTTCAGTAGAGGCCCGGGGAGATAAGCTCCATTAAGCTAATAAAAATGCAAAGGATGATAGAGATTAACATCAAAGTACTTGACAACAAAGTTTAGGAAACAATTCACTACTGCTAGAAACATATTCACACAGTAGAGGGTTTGACATTCATCACGTAGAAGGCTAGCAAGTGATATCATAATGTAAGAGATAACTAAGAAAAAATCAGGTTAAAACTAATTTTAAGGTTATTTCAAAATTCTACACGCAAAGTGAAAAAAAGTTGCTAATATATACATAGTGGAAACGTGCTCACAGCAGGATGCTTGTTATGCATTTAATACTCAGATGTATATTCCCAGAAAGACTAGGCGAGAATCAGAATTAAGGAAGCTTACTAATGCCACTATATGAGATTTGGGAGGGAGGTATACAGAGAAGCAGCAATAGTGAGAGATGAGGATGTGGAGTGAAAGGAGAGTGTTAGTCTGGGTTAGTACACGGGCATAGCTGTTGTGTTTTAAGGGGTGTTTTAGTTGCTTTTTGTAAAGCGGTAATGAAGAGAGTGATGAGAGTTCGCAGGGAAGCCTGGTCCATGTTTGCCCCACAGTGTTAGAAAAAAAAGAGAATCACCTGCTTTGTTGTTATCAGCTAGCGAAGGGTTGTAAGATTTTTATAGGGGGTGATAAGGCTATAGAGTATTGGAGTATTACTGGGATGATTCAAAATCTTGTGGGTGATAGTAAGTTGCTGAAACTGAATCTGATTTTGCAGTTCCAGCCATCCTAGCTGTTTAAGATTTTGATAATGGAAATAAAAAAAAAAAAAGAAAAAGAAAAACTAAACTAAACTAAACTTGCGTAGCAGATGGGCAAGCCCCCCTGCACCCCCCACATGGAAGGCTGTGCTCCCACACACCCCACCACTTAAATATACCAACTCCCAGATCGCAGTATATTGCGTAAAAGGGAAATCTTCCCATTCTGCACTGTATGCGGATCTCCATTCAGTCCGTTCGAACTTTTAAAAGTTTTATCATATGGTCTCGGCCATATGAGGTTCGAACTTTTAAAGGTTCAATCTACTGAAGGAGACCCATATATATATATATATATATATATATATATATATATATATATATATATATATATATAGGGTCTACTTCACTTGATTGAAAGCTCACTAGACTGAAACTCATTTGAAGGAGCACACCACTAAAAGCTCACTTCACTGAAAGTTCACTTAACTGAAACTCATTTTGTTGAAAGGTATATGCCCTTTTCCCCATTGTAGTGCGATCTTGGAGTTAGTATATATAGTAAGGGAGGGTGTGGGGGGGCAAAGCCCCTCATCTGTTTTATACATTTTAAACGAACACAATATATACCCAAACTATGTGAGGGCTATGCCTCCCACACCCCCCTTACTATACATATATATATATATATATATATATATATATATGTATATATATATATATATATATATATAATGGGGTAAAGGGCATATACCCTTCAATAAAATGAGTTTCAATGAAGTGAGCTTTCAGTGAATTGTGCTCTGTGAAATACGTTTCAGTCTAGTGAGCTTTCAATCAAGTGAAGTAGACCCATATATGTATGTGTGTATATATATATATATATATATATATATATATATATATTTAAGAATCATATGAGGTTATTAGACCAATGGCCTTAGAGCCTTTTTAAGCCTTGTCATTCATGCCCTAGTTTTCCAGTTTTCCCAAACTATGCCTGTGTCTGCTTTCTACTTCTGTGTTACTTCTGTGTTACTGCCAGTCCACTTTGTGTTTCCTCTCTATTAGTGTCTCTTGATTTTCTGGTATCTCAGATCTCTTCTATAATTAGGTTCATAGGTTCATAGGCAGATATTAGGCTATCTGCCCTAGGGCATTTATAAGCCTAGCCAGAGTGTATTTGGCGTCCACCTTCCTATTAGATTAGCCTACTGTGCCTCTGTAAAGTAGGTCACAGAAGGTACCCTTTTAAGATTAGTTTACTGTGCCTCTGTCTAGCAGGGACACAGAAGAGATCCCAGGGTGAATTTGCGATTTCCCATCCACGCATCCATATTTCGCTTGAAGAGGGTCAGCGAGGGGCTATGTCTAACATGAACTGGGATTCTATTCCAGAGTGAGGGGAGCCTCTGGGAAATGAATCTGTCCCTCCAGCATGTCCTATTTATTTTTGTGCTGAGGTTTAGGTCCCTGGAGTGTGTAGCTCTAAGGGACTTGGATTTTTTGAGGTGGAGCATGTCCATTAATTCTGGGTTTGACATGGCTTTGTACGTCAGGCATAGATCGCCTCTGAGTAGGCGGTAAGCAAGTGAGTAGAGCTGGGGTTTCTTTAGTCAAGCTGCATAGGACATCTGTTTGTAGCCCATGATTTTCTTGGTGAGGTACTTTTGGGGTCTCTCCAGTTGCTGCAGGTGTCGGGTAAGGTACATCCCAAAAGGGGCATTGTATTCAATTATGGGCCTGATGAGTGACAAGTAGAGGGGCACAATGACCTCTCTTGATCTAGATGCGAACCCTTTCGTGATAAGGTGGGCTATATAGAAGGTCTTTATAACCACTTTGGCAACGTGATTATCAAAGGAGAGATTACTATCTACGTTGGTCCCCAAATCTCTAATTACTTTTGTACTTAATGGATTACCACCTATGTGGTAATTTGTGGGCACCTTGTTTTTCCCAAGGGGGATGACTATGCACTTTTTAGCATTTAGCTTGAGGCCATGGCTCTGGCACCAAGCATCCGTCTCTGTGAGACCCTTTTGGAGGATACTTGTGTCAGCTGGAGATTCGATTATGGCCCCCAGTTTGCAGTCATCTGCGAACTTTGTCAGCCATAATCCCCCCGCGTTAGCCTGAACCTCAGAGAAGTATATACCAAACAAGAGAGAAAGATAAAAAGAGAAGGAGAAAGATGGATGATGTTGGAAATATTCAAGAAGTAAAATCTGGATAATTACTTCATTAGAAACAACTCCAGTTCACTGTTCCCCACTCACTCGTTGTCTTCTAATTATCCTGATTTTACTTCTTGAATATTTTCAACATCATCCATCTTTCTCCTTCTCTTTTTATCTTTCCCTCTTTTTGTTCGACTTACTCCTCTTTCCTTTCCTTTTTTCCCCCTAGGAACACTATATTTATCTAAATTTCTGTAGGTCCAGTCCTTAGTTTTGGGCTTTGGCACCCATCTTGCCTGGGCTCTCAAGTGCCCTCCAGCTAGTAATGGTTTTTTGACAGTCGTTAGCATTAAACTTAATCAGACCTTACTACTGTATGTCTAAGCACTTTAGATCCTATGTCCCAGCCCAAAAGAATAATTTCCTTAGTTACACCAAATTGTTCCCCAACACTTCTGACAAAGTGCTCTGTATGGAATTTATTTAAAATCTGACACTTTTATATTCCAAAAACAATGTTCTCAATTATCTCTGTCTCTCTCTCTCTTTCCCATCACATCTTCAGCATTTACTATCTATATGAGGAAAAATTATCTGAAGTCTGCCTGGGGTATAAAGTACTTACATAATGAAAATATTCCTATGCAAACATTCAGAACCTTCTGGTCTTTACTTGGGAGTCATATACATGGCCTTTTATTGTTCCTTTGTAACTTATCTTTTCATTCTATTTTCCCATTGTTTTTAACCTCCCTTGATTGATTCTTATGCAGTAGTTATTATACAATATTTTATATGCTCTCCTATTTATCCCTTTTTAACGGCAGCCTCTATTCTAGACTGAACAAAATGTCTACCAGAGCTTGTGTTTTACTTAACAATCTCCTTTCCTTTTCTCTCTACCTATAGTCTGTTAACAGTCCTTAGTAGGGAAGGCAATCCCTAACCTGTAGTTGAAACTTCTGGCCTCATTGCAATCTATTACCTCTCCCTCCCTAGTTATTTGCTCCCAATACCTTGGTTCCTTTGCTAATTTCCCCCAGTAAATTCCCACCCTCTCTTGCCTATTTTTATTCCTCTACTTGCAATCATCCCTATTGATAAAGTCTCCTTTCTCCATTCCCATGTGAGTTTAGTTCTTAGAATATTTTCTGAATATAAAATTATCTATGGTTATTGTTATTTTTCTCAAGGACCTGCCACCAGTATCTTTCTCTTCCTTTGTTTCTTGAACTGCTCCCCATTTCATCATCATCCCTTTCCACATTTGATTTATAAACATCTGGTTGAGTTATATGTATAAGCCTTAATTGTGTAGCTCTGAAGAATACCTTCAAATCAAGTAGTCCTATGCCCCATTGTTCTTAGAATCAATTTATTCCACTTAAGTTTTGCCCTCTTTTCCTCCCAAATAAGTTCCTTCATCTCTTTTCATTCACAGCTTCTTGTCTGTCTGTTAAAATACACCTGACCTGTATGTAAATCTAAAGAGACTAAGAACATTTTTACTGCTTGTGTCTTACTATCCACATCCATAATCTAAACCATCCACATTCCATGAGGATCTTTAGAAGTCTAGACATACATTCCCATGAAGATTTTAGCTCTTGTCCTTTAAGTATAAATAACCCAGATTATTCCTCCTTATATACTTAGTGCTTAGTGCTTAGTGAGGGAGACAGAAACGGAAGGGGTCGGGAGGGGAACACACGGGGCCCACTTTAAAGAAAATGTGGGAGTGTGTGGAGAGTCATTAGTACTGAATTTATATAGTAAAACTCTGACAGAGGATGAAATTCAGGTCTTGAATAAAGGCCTATCCTTCATTCCCACTAGTAAGAGTGATTTATCAGACACTATTGTAGATCTTAAATTATTTACACATAATGTGCAGTTAAAGATGGATTTTGTCTTGAATAGTAGTGGTGGTGGTGTTAGAACCTTTCATGCGCCTAGTACCTATGTCCCTGTTTTACATCCTGTGTTGGATTTTTTTGCAAAGTTGGTTGAAGATGATATTCATAGGTTTAGTTCAATGGAGAGCACTAAGTATATAAGGAGGAATAATTTATCTTATAAACAAAGGGCAGCTTTGAGAGGTTTAAGCAATGATGGTTCCATAATTGTAAGACCAGTGGATAAAGGTGGACCAGTAGTAGTTCTGGACCATGAAAGGTATAAGATAAGTATGCGTCAGTTATTAGGAGAGAATACAAAAAGTAGCAAACACACACAAACACAGACAAAACTAATAATAGAAGTTGACAACCCCCCCCCCAGTAAGTCCAGTAGGTCAAGTTGGTTCACACACAGCAGCCAAGCAGGTTTTGCAAAAAAAAGCTTTTTAATGTCGCAAAAAAACACAAAAGACTAAAATGAAGAATGCTGAACCAGCACCAAACACATAGCATCATCAGAGTCTTGGTTTTACAAAGACACCACCCACCACATATATATATCCCCCAGCACACTCCAATAGGATAAAAAAAAGTGTGGCTGCTGTGTGTCAACAACACTTCGTGGTGACCTACTGGACTTTAGAGAATAATTTTTATTCTCAGATTAATATGGCAGATGTGGAGGATAAAGTCCTAAAGATTTATGATATGTTGGATGACATTTTAATGAGTAAGTACATTAAATTTGAATTGTATAAGTTTTTAAGGATGAATAATCTTTTAATCCCTATTTCCAGGGACTTCCAAAGGTTCATAAGAATTTGGAGAACCCCCCAATGAGACCCATTGTTTCAGGACGAGGGTGGGTGACAGAACCTTTGTCATTATATATTGAACATTATTTGAGACCTTTAGTTGATGCTAACTCACATGTTTTAAAGGATAGTAAGCAGTTTTTTATTAGTCTTTATGAATATATGAGGGGTGTTGATTATGATGCATTGTTTATTTTAGTTACATTAGACGTTACTAGCCTCTTCACTGTTATACCAAATGATGAGGGTGTGGAGAAAGTACAGAATTATTTGTCGGTACATTCAACACTGGATTCAAATATTGTTGATTTAATGAATCTCTTTTTAGAGACAGTTCTACAAAATAATGTCTTCCTTTTTGAGGACTCACTGTATATTCAGAATGATGGCGTAGCGATGGGCACTTCCTGTGCCAACAGCTATGCCAACATTTTTATGGCAAGTTGGGAGGAAGACATGTGGGTTTTTATAAGCGTTTTGTGGACGATTTATTTTTGATTTGGAAGAGAGATGAGACTTCTTTGTACAGTTTTGAGTCACAGGTGAATGAATTGACTGATTATCTTAGTTTCACAATGAATTGCTCATGACAGGCAATCTCTTTTTTGGATGTATCTATAGAAAGACTAGGTAATGGTCTTTTAAATATGGGTGTACATAGGAAAGCATGCTATTGGAACACCTTATTGCATAGGGGGGGTATGCATCCCCAGTGTGTATTCAAAAACATTGTTAAGGGACAGGCAATGAGAGCGTCTAGACTGAATCCAACGCAAGAAGGTTACATGCAAGAACTATTTGATCTGAGGGAGAGACTAATAGCTAGACAATATGACCCATATGATGTAGATAAAGCTATTGAGGAAATTGATATGGTCAGGATGACTAGAGCTAGTCCATATTTTTCCGGTATAAGTGCGCAAGTTTTGAGAGAGGAAGTGGTTCAGTGCAATGCCCCTATAGTGAAGGTGTCTATGTTTTATACTGTGGACACACCTGTGCTGAAAGGAATACTGCAGAAGCACTGGGATGTCCTGTTATTAGATGAGACTGTTCAGTGCAATGCCCCTATAGTGAAGGTGTCTATGTTTTATACTGTGGACACACCTGTGCTGAAAGGAATACTGCAGAAGCACTGGGATGTCCTGTTATTAGATGAGACTATTAGAGGAATAGTGGGGAGCGAGCCCAAATTTCTTTTTAAAAATAAGAAAAATCTTAAACAGCTGTTAAGTTATCCCTGTTTGCAGACAAAGGACATTGGTAATAATCCTGCTAAAGGGACACTACATTGTAAGAGATGTAATCAATGCGCTTCAATTGATATTAGGGATAGCTTCATTCACCCTGTTACCAATTATGTTTATAATTTTAATGTATCAGCGAATTGTGGAACTGAGAACGTTGTATATCTAGCTAGATGCACCTCCTGTTTTGCGTTCTATATAGGGAAAACCAATAGGAAGCTCAGGGAACATTTATACCATATACGCATTGGGACTGAGCACAATGCTTTAGCAAGGCATGTACTTGTTACTGATCGAACCCATGAATTTAAATTGTCAGTCTTACAAATTGTCTCCCCTGGGGTCAGAGGTGGTGACATTAAGAATTACACTAAAACTTGTGAGATGAGATGGATTATTAGGTGTAGAGCTGATAGAACTCCTGGACTCAATGAGAAAGTACCTATAAAGCCAATATTATACAACAGAAGGTTGAAAACAAACAAGCAGATTATTTACATACAATTGATTATGCTTGTTTTCAGCGTGTCTAGCTGTGTTTATTCTATATTTGTACTAGGATGTCTTTATATGTTGTATATTTTTTTGGTGAAGTATTTTTAAGGAAACCTTTTAGCAGAATGACAGTTTTATGTTTTAATGATAGATTGCATTAATTTATTTTAATGTTATCGCATGTGAGCTTTATGTATTAATAATGATTTTTAAAGTTTTTACAGGATTAGGTTTAGTCGAATAGCTTTCTATCTTAGTGCTATAATGTTTGAATTTGTAGTTAATTATTTGGCAGGATGTGATGTCACTCAATTGGAAAAAAGGGGGTATTTATGTCACTGTTTTTTAACTGCATTTCACGGTCTGATGAAACCATTATGGTGAAAGCGCTTACCGAGTTGTAAAAATAAAAGTTTTTTCTATTGTTAGTTATTTTCAGTGTTCTCCTTTAAATGAAGTTATAAGACAATTTGCTGTGTTATATACTTTTAAGGACGGTCCTGGTTTGTTTCCGTGAATGGACTTTTTCACAGTTATTTGGGCGTATTTATTCCTTGTCATGGAAACATTTGCTTCGTGGTGGTGCTATTTTTGCTTTTTGGTGTTAATGTAAAAGTACTTTGCTTTATGTGTTAATGAAGAAAGCTCCAAAGAAGTGGGGTTCTGCTTGACACATACATATCCCTCCTGCATGTTCTGCTCATATTGCAAAGGAGAATTTGATGTCTTGAGTGGGTGTTTTTATCCCCACTGGACTTGTAAATGTGCAGCAGTTCTGACAGAATAGTGTCAGTTTATCTCTGTATTCACCATGAAGAGTAACAAGGCTTGGAGATTGGACCCTCATAGTTTTATATGATTTAGGCCCTTGGTTTCTTAGTAGGAAAGTATTGTGGATGCTCAAGGTGTGTCCAATATTCGGACGTGTACATACCAAAGCGGGCATTATACTCATTAATTGGCTTGATGAGTGCACAATACAGTGGAATGATCCCATCCCTGGGCATGGATGCCATATCCTTTGTAATAAGTTGTTCAATAAAAAAGTGCTTTAATACAATAGTGGATGCATGGTGATCAAAGGACAGGTTATTTATTTTTATTTATTTATTTATTTACATTTGATTACTGGGAATGTCCGACTGGAGCGAGGTCCATTTACAGCGGAGGCCCAGGGAGAAAAGCTCCACATCTAACAAGTGCAATTGTTGATATATAGAAAAAAAGTACATATAATACAATGTAATACAATGCAATACAATACAATAAAAATATATAACAAAGTATATATGATACAATGCAGTCATACAGGTATATACAGTAGTTTATTTTATGCAAGCTAATGCTAGCATGGTTTACTCATAGTTAGCTTTGGGTGGGAGTGTTTGGGAGAGAAAATGCTCACTATCAACTTATGCAAAGAAGGAGATAACTCACAAGAACATAATATGCAGAGTACATAATGGTTATGTGTAGGAGTTGTTGCATTAGAGTGTTTTAGTACAATATTGTAGGGATAGAAGTGAGTGAAGAAAAAGGGGATAGTGAGAGTGGGGAGAAGAGGAGGATACCTAAGTGATGCAAGGACATAGCCAGGACTGTGTGAGGTGTAAAAGGGGACAGTGAGAGTGGGGAGAAGAGGAGAATAACTAAGTGATGCAAGGACATAGCCAGGACTGTGTGAGGTGTAAAAGGGGACAGTGAGAGTGGGGAGAAGAGGAGAATAACTAAGTGATGCAAGGACATAGCCAGGACTGTGTGAGGTGTAAAAGGGGACAGTGAGAGTGGGGAGAAGAGGAGAATAACTAAGTGATGCAAGGACATAGCCAGGACTGTGTGAGGTGTAAAAGGGGACAGTGAGAGTGGGGAGAAGAGGAGAATAACTAAGTGATGCAAGGACATAGCCAGGACTGTGTGAGGTGTGCCTTGAGTGACTGTTTGAATAGTGATATGGAAGGAGCTGTGGAGATATTTTGGGGGAGGCTTTTCCATTTCTTAGTGATGGTATAGGAGAAGAGAGCTTTCCCTGCAGTATTGTAGGGTTTTGCTTGATGACCTCAGGGGACAGTTTGCTACGTATTGGTTTAGTAGTTGAGTTTATTTTCTATATATAATTTCCCAGGTCCCTAACCACTGGATCAATGTTTAGGGGTATACTTTCAATGTGATAGTTATAAGACATGCCTTGCTTGCTTACTGAGGGATACAATTACATTTATCTTAGCATTTAGTTTTAGTCCTTGGTTTTGACACCAGATATTGGTTTATGAATGGCAGTCTTGGAGAATATTTGTATCCTCAAGGGAGTTTGTGATGGCATCAGTTTTCCAGTTTCTGCAAACTTTGACAGCTATAGACCCTTAAGAGAAGCTTTGACTTTCAAGACATACATGCCAAAAAGGAGTAACCTAAGTACTGAACCTGGGGTATATTGATAGTGACAGGTCTTTTGAAGGATGCAGGGCAGTCCACCTTAATTTCCTGGGTCCTATTTTTGATCCAGTTTGCTATCAAATGAACTGAATACAGATTAACATTTACCTGGGAGAGTTTATCTGTGATATCTCAGTGTGGGATGATATTGAATACTTTTGCAATCTATTGATATGCAGTGTGTATTGATTTACCCTCATCCATTGCTTCAGTAACTTTTTTGAAGAAATCAACCAGGTTAAGTAGGCAGGATCTGCCCTTGACAAATCCAGGATGGATTGGTTCAACAATGTAGATTACCTATGTCCTTGTTTATTAATTCCATAATGATCGTTTCCATAGCCTTACAGCTGAGGCTGGTCAGACTTATGGGTCTATAATTTGCCTGGTCCATTGGCACTCCAACTCTGTGCAAGGGGATAAGAGCTACTGTTCTCCATCCATCTGGCATAAAGCCTGTTTGAAGGCTGACACTGAATGACCTCTGTAGGGGGTCTGACAGATCAGTCTTTTTTTTAGGTTGGTAGGTAACTGTTGTGATATGTTATCTCACCCCATAAAAGCAGTATTTTTGGCCTTGGATAGTGTCTTGAGGACTTGTTCATGGGAGTTTTGAGGGAGGAGAATAGATGCAGCTAATAGATCTAGGAGCATAGAAGGGAAGAGGGTAAAGTTAGAGCTAAATGTATCTGCTTGTAGATTAGCTATGTCCTCAGGATCCAGTGTGACATTATTTACTGTTTAAGCTCTGATTGGTTCTGAGCATTGTTCATAGGTTCATAGGTAGGTACTAGGCTATTGGCCCTAGGGCCTATATAAGCCTAGCCAAATCGTACCCTGGCTTTTGCCGCCCAAGAAAATTATTTTCCTGTGTCCCTGTCGAGCAGAGCCACAGAAGTGATCCCTGGGGTGAATTTCCTATCTCCCATCCAGTCATCAAAATTTTTCTTGAAGAGTGCTAATGAGGAGCTTTGTTTGATATAGATAGGTAGTTTGTTCCAGAGTATGGGAAGTCTCTGAGACAGGAATCTATCCCTCCAGCATGTTCTGTTTATTGTGGTGACAATGTTTAGGTCCCTAGAGTGTGTAGCTCGGAGGGATTGAGATTTCTTTACATGGAGCATGTCCAACAGCTCTGGGTTTGACATAGCTTTGTATGTTAGGCAGAGATCACCTCTGAGTAGGCGATATGTGACTGAGTAAAGCTGCAATTATTTGAGACGGTCTGCGCAGGGCATCTGTTTGAGGCTGGTAATCCTCTTTGTGAGGTATTTCTGTGGCCTTTCCAGTTGTTGTAGATGTCTTGTGAGGTACATACCAAAAGGGGCGTTGTACTCTATAATGGGTCTAATGAGTGATGAATAGAGTGGAACAATGACCTCTTTTTTCCTGGATGAGAAACCTTTTGTGATGAGGTGTGCCACGTAGAAGGATTACCTGACTACTGTGGCAATGTGATTATCAAAGGAGAGACTACTGTCCACCTGTGTCCCAAGGTTTCTTATCACACTTTTGGTGTTAAGTAGACTACCATCTATGCGGTAGTTCATAGGTACAGAGTTTTTACCAAAAGGGATGACAATGCACTTTTTGGCACTGAGCTTGAGGCCATGGCTTTGACACCAGGCATCTGTCTCAGTGAGGCCCTTTTGTAGGATGTCCACATCGTTAGGAGATTTGATTATGGCTCCTAGTTTGCAGTCATCTGTGAACTTTGTTAGCCAAAGACCTTCTGTGTTAGCTTGTACTTCAGAGGAGTAGATACCAAACAGGAGAGGACCTAGGACTAAACCCTGTGGTACTCCACTTGTCACTGGTCTGAAGTTGGATTTAGAGTCTGCTACTTTCACAGTGTGGGTTCTGTCAGTGAGCCAGTTGGCAACACATCTTGTGACATAGGGATTTATACCTAGTTTAGTGAGTTTGTCTATAATTCCAGAGTGGGGGATGGTGTTGAAAGCCTTGGCGAGATCTAGATAGGCTGTGTGTATCACCTTACCCTCATCTACAGCTTTGGTGACCACTTCAAAGAAGTCTATCAGGTTTAGGAGACATGATCTGCCTTTTACAAACCTGAACTGGGTAGGGTCCAGAGTTTGGAGATTACCAATGTCATTGTTTATAAGTTCCGTGATGATACGCTCCATAACCTTGCAGACCAGGCTCATCAGGCTAATGGGGCAGTAGTTCCCAGGGTCCGTGGTGGCTCCTCCTTTGTGGAGTGGGATAACTGTTGCTGTGCGCCATTCAGTGGGCACAAAGCCTGAGGTGAGGCTATGATTGAACATAGTACTTAGGTGGGGTGCCAGTTCATTCTGTAGTTCATGTAGAACGCAGCCTGGGATGTTATCAGGTCCCATGAATGCTGTGTTCTTGGCTTTGGACAGTGTGTTTTTTACCTGTACAGCCGTGATTACAGGTACTTTGCATTCTTCTGGTATAGAGATGGGCCCTTTAGGGGATGAGAGAGGGGTAAAGTTAGCACTGAACCTATCTGCCAGGATGTTGGCAATATCAGTTGATTCTGTATATTTAGTGCCATTGTGCTGTAAGTCAGAGCAGATTTGAGTGTTGCCATTGAGATTCTTGACATAGCTATAGAATGCTTTGTGGTTGTCTTTAGAATCAGTGGCAATTTTGTTTTCGTAAATAGCTTTGGAGGATTTTATGAAGGATCTCAGCTTCTTACTGAGGCTGACCACAGAGTTCCTCCAATCATGGGATTTTACTCTTTTTTGCAACAGTTTCTTTCTTCTATTGTAGAGTTTGTTTATAATAGGAGACCACCAGATTGGCTTCCTTTTTTTGGAGGATAGCATCTTGGTTCTGTTAGGGATTGCACGATTCATGCACTCGTGTAAGTGCTTATAAAGTGCAATTGTATAGGATTCAGCAGTCGTATCTCTATTGTCCATCAGCATGGGTGTCGTGAAGTTTGCCACTTCTGTCTTAAGAAGCGTGAAGTTGGCTTTGGAGACATTTTTTGCGGTGGTTTCCTTAATTGGGGGGGGGGGGTGGAGCTGGGATGTGGATGTCTAGGGTGATTTGCTTGTGGTTGGAACTGACCAACGAGGAATTGACCTCTGGTGTGGAACACCAGTTGCCCATATTGGTAATGACCAGGTCTAGGATATTGCTGCCCCTGGTGGGGGTGTGGAAAGTTGATCCAAGGCACTGGAATTTATGAATTACAGAAAACGTTGAGCACAAGAGTTGGTACATGAGTAGTTTTCCCAGTTAATGGTGGGGTAGTTGAAATCACCCATTATTAGGGTGTTAGGTTGTACCCTAATATTTTCCAGTGTATCAAGAAATGAGGAGTGGGAATCCTGGGTGATGGTGGGGGATCTGTAGCAAGCTACAATTTGCATTGCGGTCTTGCCCAGCGTTAGTTGCACTTGGATAATCTCAGATGCATTATGCTGAGCAACTAGTCTTGAAGTGTTGATATCCTTAATGAATATGGACATGCCTCCGCCTTTAGTGCTTTGGTCCAAGTTAGGTGGCCGAAAGGTGTGGTATGAATTATAGCCTAGTAATGCAGGGGTGCTCTCTGGAGCCTTGAACCAGGTCTCTGTCACTGCACAGATGTCGATGTTCTCCATTTTAAGGAGTGCCTCGAGTGAGTGCATTTTGAGGTTTAGACTTCTAGCATTGAGTAGCATTACCCTCAGATTTTGCTTGCTTATACCTGTTATGGTGGTGAATTTGTCATTTGAATCATCTTGCCTAAAAAAGGCACTATAGGGGTGGCAAGAGCCTTAGCCAGTATCTGGAATCCCAAGGGCGACAGGTGCAGGCCATCTCTGGCAAAGCATTGTGGTTTGTCGATCATGTCATCCCAGGCAGACAGATACTGGATCCCCTTAGAATGACACCAGAAGCTTAGCTAATTGTTGAAGTCAATCATTTTGTTCTTGCACTGTGGTATCATTCTGGGTGATGGCAGGATGCTACTCAGGGCTAGGGTCATACCTGCCTGGGCTACAAGATCAGAAAGCTCCTCCATGTCTCTTTTCATGTAGTCCAGGAGGTATGTCTCAGGTCATTCACACCAACATAAACAATGACAGAGTCATATTTGTACTTGCTGTGGAGTGACCTGAGTGCATGCATTATGTGGCGGATCCTGGAACCTGACAGGCAGCTGACAGTGACTTTCTCCTTGTTTAGCCTGGTGAGTGGAACATCAGTGTGCCTGACTATAGAGTCACCTATGTCTAGAGTGCTAGGTACATTGTTATGCCTTATGGACTGTGGTTGAGTGGCACACTGAGTTTGTGGGCTATGTGTCATTTGGGTTGTGTTGGGGGGTGGAGGTTGCTTGCGTTTCTTCTTTGGAGATCCCTGTTGCTTGGGTAGATTTTTTTTTCTCCTCAACCTCGGAGACATGATTGCATGTTAGGCTGGGAGATGTGATTGCATGTCAGAGTTGGAGATGTGATTGCATGCCAGATTTGGAAATGTGATTTCATGTCATAGTTCGAGGTGTGATTGCATGTCAGACTTGGAGATGTTATTGCATGTCAGAGATGGAGATGTGATTGCATGTCAGACTAAGAGATTTGATTGCATGTCAGAGTTGGAGATAAGATTGCATGTCAGACTTTGAGATGTGATTGCATGTCAGAGTTGGAGATGTGATTGCATGTCAGACTTGGAGATGTGATTGTATCTCAGACATGGAGATATTGCATGTCAGAGTTGGATATGTGATTGCATGTTAGAGTTGGAGAAGTGATTGCAGGACACAGTTAGAGATGTGATTGCATGTCAGAGTTGGAGATGTAATTGCATGTCAGACTTGGAGATTTGATTGCAAGTTAAAGTTTGAGATGTTATTGCATGTCAGAGGTGGAGATGTGACTTCATGTCAGAGATGGGGATGTGATTGCATGTCAGGCTTGCAGATGTGATTGCAGGTCAGCCTTGGAGATGTGATTGCATGCCAGAGTTGGAGATGTGATTGCATGTCAGTGTTGGAGATGTGATTGCATGTCCGAGTTGGAGATGTTATTTCATGTCAGTGTTGGAGATGTGATTGCATGTCAGAGTTGGAGATGTGATTCCATGTCAGAGTTGGAGATGTGATTCCTTGTCAGACTTGGAGATATGATTGCATGTCAGCACCTTTAGTGCCTTCAGCTAGTGCAGTGGGCCTGAACATGTTGTAGACTTTGAAACCTTGCACTGATGGGGTGCTGTTAATGGTCCTGAGCCAGGTAATTGTAATGAAATATATATCAATGTCTTCCAGGGTGAGGAGTGCTTGCAGAATGAAGTTTTTTGTTAATGCTCCAAGAACTGAACTGTAATGTCCTTATGCCATCCATGTTTTGCTTTGTTCTGTTAGAAGTACAATGGAGGGGGGAGTGACAAGGTTGTAGTCAATATGTAAAAGCCTTGGTGAGATAAGTGCACACCATCCATGACAAACAGTTAAGATCGTCTTACATGTCCTCCCAGGCTGATCAGACCCCCTTTGAATGACATCAGGTCCTAAACCAGTTTTTGAAATCAATAATATTTTGTTCATATTGTAGCACCATTCTTGGTGATGGTAAAGATGTACTTCACACCTCCTTCAAACACATTTTCCAAGAGCTCAATAATGTCTCTTTAAGTATTCCAGGGAGGTACATCTCAAGTCATTTGTAACCACTTGTACTATAACAATGTCATATATGTACTCATGGTGGCAAGGATTTTAAGTGACCATCTGATGTGGTGAATTGTGGCATCAGGCAAGTGACCATGACCTTCTTTTTGCACAGTGTGGTGTGTGTGTGGTGCATCTGTGTGTCTCACAATAGAATCACCTATGTTGGATTGTGTGGTGGTTTGCCTTATGGAGGTCTGCCCTGATTTGAGGCACTGTGACTCTTGGATGTATGTTTCGTGGTAGGTGCTTCCTGTGTTATGTGTTTGTGAGGCTGTTGTGGGTACTTGTTTCTTAAATTACATTTAGGATGCCTTTGTGGTTTAGGTGTTGACTTCTAAGAGCCTCAGCATATGAAGGTCTGTTTGTTTGGTCTGATCTATCTCTGATTGAGCTAGTGTGGTGTGATGTAGTACTGACATCCTGCTTATTATCTGTAGTGTCTTCATGTGAGAGTTTTTTCTCCAGTAGCATTAAATAACTGCATCTCTCACACACTGTCATTTTAGTTAAGTAGTAGGTAGTTGTCAGTAAACATGAGGCAATTGCTACAGGATGCCCATTTCAAACAAGCTGGCTACAGAGACAATTGGATAGTACAAATCCATAGTTCCAGGTGTTTACTAATGTGGGCTGAAGGGGGAATAGCTCCTCTGATGACTGCAGTTGTTTACTGCATGTGCTGCCTTTTTGGAAGTGGAGATAGTGCTGGTCTCAACACAGATGTATGCAACTAGGATTCAATGATCTGTAGCCTCTTCTCTCACCAGAAACAAAACAGTAGCATTCATCCCAAGCTGCTTCCTCAGAACTTGTATTAATCTAGCTGTTGCTGGGTTCAGTAAACTTGCTACAGGCTTCTCTTGGTAGATACCCAAGATAGAACCTACAATAGCTGGACATAACAGACAGTCAAGCTGCACAAAGGCCCTGAAGAGATTCTTTCCAAAACTGCAATCAGTCTACTTGGTGAAGCCTGATGCACACTGCCCAATCAGAGATCTGCAGGAATAAATGCCCCTCTGCTCTGTCTCTCACCAGAAGCAAAACAGTAGCATTTGTCCCAAGCTTGGGCCTATGAAGAAATTTTCAGGCTTTGCATTGATTGATAATCTCTAGGAAATCTAGGAGTTAATGTCCCTCTGCTCCTTCTTTCACTAAGAACAACATAAAGCAGAATACACACATCATATGAACAAGTCTTCCAGAAAGCAAGCAATCTAAGTGTAGAATGCAGATGCTTTCATAGTTCAACTTACTGCTTTCTAGCCAACTCTGGTATGTTTTTCTTTGCAAAATCTGTTCAGAATTTACAGAAAATATAGTTCATTTTAACTCCTCCATCACCCAGCAGAATGTATCACTCAAGTAGTCAGTTCTCTTTATTCATTCCAAGAGGGCAACTTTTCCAACGGACGGTAACAATTCCTCTAACAAGACTTGAAGGTATATTTTTCATATAATAGGTTCATTCTCTGCTCCTGGAGAATCATTCTAACAATATTCTTCAAGAATCTTTCTCACTTAACCCCCAGACCAGAATGCATTTCTCTCTCTCTCTCTGTAGTGCCTTATTGCTTTTTTCCTGATGCATGAGCGGGGCAGTCACCCACACTCCAAGAAACGTTGGCTGATTAACCCTTTTGTGACTGGATAAAACCCTCCCAATAGTTCCCCCCCTCCGTGTTATGTTATAGTAGTTTTGTGTGTGTGTGTGTGTATATGTGTGTGTGTGTACGCGTGTGCAGTGTGTGTTTGCGTGTACGAAATGTATATACATAACATGTAGTCACTCCTAACAAAGCTACCCAGCTGTAGTGACCAACACAGGATTACGTGAGATAATGCTAACACTTAAGCCATTCTCCCTTTGAGTTATCCCCAACATTTAAATATAACCCAATACTCATTTAACTACATTCCCAAATAAAGTTCACCAGAAAAACAAAAAATATCCCATCTGGCAGCCTAGAATCTAGCTGTCTCCCATCTCTTGCTTTAATCTAATTTCTACAAGAGTAAGTATACTAACACTGTTTCATCTTCTACATACCACTTTCTACCCTGAAGTCAGTCTTTCTTCACTCTTAATATCTCATTTCCAGTGTTACTTCATTTCATCAATATATCACTATCTTCTGTACACTTTATCCTTTAAGGAAACACATATTAGCCATGTGTGCACATTATTTGTATTGAGCCTTAGTCTTTTAATTGTTGTTTTATGTTTATAATGTAATCTTTATCTGGTGCTACCATGTTGGGTGTTATAATGTAACTGTGAAAAGAAAGATTGCACCATTGTCTATCCCACCTCCTTCAATCAAATTAAATACTAATAACATTTTCTACATGCGGTGAACTTTGCATTGCAGTGTAATTTCAAACAGATTAACTCTAATGCTGCAAAATTTTACTGATTTTATAATGTTAGATCTATGTTTTGAACACAGGTAGCTGGATTCTTAGAGCTTATTTGCATTGTCTACATAATTCTTGGACACATTACATCCAGATGCAGCTAATATCTGAGTTAAACTTGCATTAGATACATGACTTTTCCATGTGTCAAAGGGTGTTTTGACTGCTGGATATCATAGCCATGCCATATCTTGTTTGTAAAGTGCTTTGCTATTACATTTAGGCTGAAAAATTGCTGTGGTCCGGTGCCACCATCTGATGGCATGCTGAGAGGCACTTATGGAAGTAGAGTAGTTGTGTGTGTCCATTCAGAGATGCCAAGGGGCAGCCACATGATGCTCACTCTTAGCGTGATGCAGCTTGAATATGATGCAGTAAAGCATCTTAATGGTGACATATAATGCAAACGATATCCGATGTGAAGTTTGGATGATTTACCTGAACACCAAATCCAGAAATCAAAATGGATACACTTCTTGCATGTAAGCCATGCATACTGAAAGACATGTCCATAGATGATTAAATGACTTGCTAAAATGACAGATTCCTTCCTATGAAATAGTTGGCTCTAATTATGTTATTCCTTAAAACAAGAATGTGCTTCACACTTTGTCTTCCTGCTGTGATTTTCAAAGGCTAGTTCTACGAAATGTAATCCTGGGGATTAGGGAGCATACTTAGCAGTACAATCTGTGCCACAGCCATGGATTTGTACTAGTAGTAATACTTAGTGTACTTTACAACCAAAATAAGAAGCTTTGCTGGTAAATCCAACTATGAACAGGCTGATCATATGCAAGCTCTGTTTTTATTTATTTGTTTGTCCATCCATCCATCCATCCACCTATCCATTAATTTATTCATTAATTCATACATTCAGTTATTAACTAGTTGGATTCACTGGTCTGAGAGCCTTTTTTAGCCATGAGAAGAGCCAATACCCATGCAATAAAACATGTTTCATGACAGCTTATATGTAAGTAATAAGACATTCATTCAACAATCTGTATTATGACAACTGTATACATATATAGTTAAAGGGATAAAATAATATGATCAAAAGCTTAAAAGAAATTAAAATAGTGCAATGATTATTATACACAGAGAGAAGTTAATAAGCAGTAAGTAAAGGTGATATAATAACAGAGAGGTTAAAAGAGTGAAATGAAAAGACAGTCATGGTGGACTAAATAAAGATGTTTTGAGGGTGACATCAAGTTAGACTGGCTGGAAAACAATTACATTGGGTGAGTCTGGTATAAGGGCTGAGGGGATTAGGCCTAAATGAAAAAAGTAGAGTTTTCAAATGACAAAGTGGATGGAATTCCGAAGACCGTGTTCAAGTTTAATGAAAATTTCATTTAAAGCCATTGAGGTACACAGACTAATTATTTATCTCCCCTCTGTCACCTTCACCTATAGATAGTGTTATCTTACATGTGCCTCTGTGTAACTAGTATAACTCACCATTCATTATCCATCCCAGCAGGCTTTTACTTTTACTGATATTTGACCAGACTTCCCTAATGAGTGACTCTACAGCATATTAAATCCGATACTGGTAGTAAAATTGCTTATGTATAATGCAGTAGTGAACTCAAACCTGAAGTCTACCAGTAAAACAGATCAGAAAACCTCTTATACTTAGAGTTAGTGTGAAACATGCAGTGACATCACTGCCAGTTGATAACCACTGTAATTAAACTGTTAGGAATTTATGGGCTGATATATTTAACAACAAACAGGAAAAGCTGTAACATTTTAACAGAAAATAAGCTCTGCATGTTTGTATTGTACTGTAGTGTGCTTGCTAATGATGGTCAACAGTAGATGTAACAGGTGATTACTGCTATGTTCAGAGCGGTAAGGGCAGATAACTCCTGCCGCTATGCTCAGAGAGGTGAAGGAAAGGTACCCCTTCATAAATTCAGAACATGGTGTTCGATTTGAAGGTTTGATATACTGGTAATTTTAAGAGAAGTCCTGCTGACAAATGTGAATGCTGGTCATACCTCAACCTCTTATCACAGGAAAGTCAGACAAAGTAAAACAATAATGGGGAGGCAAAGGCACAAAAATACAGACACATTTTAAATATAGCTGTTAGAAATGTACAATAAGATGTTCATGTATTCTCTGAATGATATAAAGTCTGAAACTCAATCATTTCTCATTATTTAGTGACTTAAATCCTCAATGATTTGCTAGAAAACCACAAATTTTATGAGGTGCAGTCCATAATGTGAGGCACAAATTTGGCCATTCTGTGAAAATCTGGACAGTTGAGAAGTATGATGCTGGTAGCTGATGCATGACTGAGAAGATGTACATATAAATAATACAGAAAAGAAAAAAATCAAATGGCAGCAATTCCTATTTCATATTATAAATTAGCTTCAACACCCTCTTTGGTTTAAAGAGTAAGTATGTTTCATAATTTTGTTTCTTTTTCACCCATTCCTGCTAACTGTCATATGACCATAATCAGTGCCCCTTTTCTGATATCTGCTTTCCTTGTCCAACCTAATCTCCCCATATTAGAAGTCTGCCAGCTTGTACAACACTGGTGGCACAGATTAATTCTGTAGAGGATTAGAGAAAGCAGATAGAAGATAAAGGGTAATCTAATCCCAGAATCATTCTGCACAGGCACGGACTTTTTCCCTCAGGCACTATGTCACAGATGTGTTAGATTATATTATGGGAGGGAGCATCAATCACATCTTGAGGGAAATACCCTCCTCCTTCATGGCGGCACTTCCTTCAAGTGCCCACCTATTTCCTGAGTGGCACAGGGTTACCAGAATGGCAGCAGCAGCATCACCATCACTGCATGTGCTTACTCATGTACCCTCAGAGCACCCTCTCCACATCCTCACCCCTGGAACAGGCAAGCAAATTCAGCCTCATCATTCCTCTCCCCACCACATCCAAGCCAGCTCCAGCAGGTGCCTGAGCCAGTAGTGGAGCTCGAGACTCTGGGGTCATAGTCAAGGCTTCATCCTTGCATGCCACCAAAACTAACAACATTTTATAAATTCTTCATAACTGTGATGGAACCCAGATTTATCTTGTGAGATTCCTGTAGCAGAGGCTTCACAAAATAATGAATTGCATAATAAATCCTATGATCGGCTTCTCATGGGAATTTCATACTTGGATCTTAAATCCTATGATGAAAGGATTTTTAACATGCTATGTTTCTTACTTGCCACAAAAATAAATAAGTAAAAACATACATACGTATGTACTGCAAATATTAAAATACAAGAATCATAACATGCTGGGATCGATGATGCTACAAAGCTTGCATTTCTTCTCCTTATTCATTCCTAAATGAATGACAACATTCTCTTAGTAATCTGGCATTACTGTTGTGATATGTCGTAACAAGACTGAACATGTCTGTGGAAATATTTTGTTCAACTCTGTAATAAAAAGAGACAATTAGGTTCAAATAATTCTAAATAAAGGCATTGGTCATTCTTTCTGCTGCTTTTGAAAATGTTCTATCTTGTTATCCAGTCCATAGGCAAGAGCTTTCCATAAATATGGACACTGCTGAATCAATTCATGCATGGGTACATAGTTTACTGCAGTCTTTGTTTTGTCTTAATTCATTTTATATTTCCAAAAAAAAAAAAAACTGAAACTGTCTCAGAATGTTCCACAGCAATGAGATGTCCTTTACTAGTTCTAGCAGATATAAAATAACATCATCTGCAAATAAAGCCAAATTTCTTGAATACCATACCAATTATATCTTTGAATTTCTGAGTTCCTTGTTTTCTTTACCAGTGGTTCTAAATACAAAGCAAATAACAAATAGGAAAGAGGACACCCCTTTCTTGTTCCTTAGTTCAGGCCTAATTTATCAGAGATTACCCCCCACACACACACACACACACACACACACACACTCACACATTGATTTCTGTGGCTGATACTTCATATTTATTTATTTATTTGCAGTTTGATTATCAGGGAAGTCCACTGGGCCGAATTGACCCATTTTTAGTGGAGGCCCGGGGAAAAAAGCTTCAAGCTGCATTATACAATTTAGATACAACTGATAGAAAATGTAAATACGCTTTACATACACACATCAACAGTAGAATGCTGTTTACAATATTTACAAGGTTGGGCTGTGTGAGGGTAGCTGTAGGAGTTGTTGAGAGCTTAGAGAGAACCTATAGAAATTGTTGAAAGCTTAGATAGGCTCATAGGAAGATAACTATGAGAGTTGTAGAGCTTGGGAACCAGAGAGAGAACCCCTTTGATTAGGTTGGGTGAAGGCAGGTACATTTCATATATAATTTTAACTAACCTTATTATTGTACTCCACTGCCCAGCTCATAAAAGTCCTGTTTAATCTGTTGAATGCTTTCTATGCATCAAGACCCACCAACAACAGAAATATTTTCTTAAATTCTGCCTCCCTCCAGATCATCATTGTTCTATTAATCCAAACAAAAATCCAAGAATACAGCAGCATGGCTTCAGCTAGACAAAACTTTAAAACTGACAAAGAACACATAGAGAAAAAAACAAAGTAGGTCAGTAAGCACTTTCACATGGATCCACCATGCTTCCTCAGACTGTCATAACATCACCCACATTGATCATCTATTTAAAGTAAAAGCCTTCTGCAGGTTTTATTAATTATTAAATCAACTGTCATAGCAACAACTTCTATCAATCAATGTCCACATCCTTCACTTACAGCCTAAGTAAAAAGCTGAGTACTTAAAGCTAAAAGCATTTCAAATAGTTATACCATCACACTATAAAACACTTGTTATATGTATATAACTTACTTATACTATTTTAAATATGCAATGTATATTAAAAACTATATAAAAAAATATATATATGTAAAAAAATATATATATATACATATATATATATATATATATATATATATATATATATATATATATATATTTTTTTTTCCTTTTAATATATAAATAATCAACAAATAATTAGTGTATCAGCTTCCTATCTTTAAGAAAAGGTTTGAAACTAATAGAATCATTTAACCCAAAGCTTTTATCGGCTTGTAGCAGTATTATCCATTTTTGTTCAGCTTTCTTGGTAGTATTTTTAATGTCTCTCATCCTTATATCTGGATGTATAACTTGCATTACTTTTTTTGGTGTGCTTGTGTTGTGTGTGGGTTCTTGGAACAGCATTGTTTTTTCCCTGGGATAAAATTCACTGTTCTGAGCTTTTGATTCTGTCACATTTCGACATTCCAAGTTCAACCTTATGATGTTCGATATTTTGGGATTTTGATTACGTGATATACACCCCATATAAGAATATGCGATCACTTAAGAGACGTTTGTGTGACAAAACAGGAAAATGTTAGGCAGAGTAAAACAGGTACATTTAGTTGCAGTAGGTGCAATTATTGCAGCTATATACATGTAAGCCGAGTTTTTGTTCATCCTGAGACATTGAGAGAATTTAAGTTCTCATGCTCTGCCAATTGCAGTACAAGTAATGTTTATCTAGCCCGTTGCACACAATGCCTTACGTTTTATATAGGGAAAATTAATTGGCAGTTAAAAGATAGAATTAGATAGCACTTGTACTATACACTGACAGAAGATAATAGAAGTGCACTGGGCAAACACACCATACAGGCAGGAAAGAAACATACATTTCAGTTCACTGTGATGCAAGTTATACATCCAGATATAAGGATATATACATATATATATATATATATATATATATATATATATATATATATACACATTAAGAATACTACTGAAAAAGCTAAACAAAAATGGATAATACGGCTACAAGCCGATAAAAGCTTTGGGTTAAATGATTCTGTTAGTTTGAAACCTTTTCTTAAAGACAGGAATCTGATACACTAATTATTTGTTGATTATTTATATATTAAAAGGAAATTATATATATATATTTTTATATAGTTTCTTAATATAGATTGCATATTTAAAATAGTATAAGTAAGTTATATACGTATAACAAGTGTTTTATAGTGTGATTGTATAACTATTTGAAATGCTTTTAGTTTTAAGTACTCAGCTTTTTACTTAGGCTGTAAGTGAAGGATGTGGACATTGATAGAAGTTGTTGCTATGACAATTGATTTAATAATTAATAGAACCTGCAGAAGGCTTTTACTTTAAATAGATGATCAATGTGGGTGATGTTATGACAGTCTGAGGAAGCATGGTGGATCCATGTGAAAGCGCTTTCTGACCTACTTAGTTTTTTTCTCTGTGTGTGCTTTGTCAATATTAAAGTTTTACCTAGCTGAAGCCATGTTGCTGTATTCATGGATTTTTGTTTGGATTTTTATGGAGTGACACGAAGAGGCTTTATTCCTGACAGTGACATCTTTTTTTCAATTGTTCTATTAATGTTGTCAAATGTTTGCCTCTACTCCACAAAACCAAATTGATCCATGTCTATCAATTTTCGCAACACTTTTGCAATTCTTTTAGGCATTCTTGACATAAACACTTTAAATTCATGGTTTAAAATTGAAATGAGCCTATGTGAAGCAGGACACAATGGCTTTAGGTATTACAGCCAGCACAACTTTTTTCCAGTATACTGGTAACCAAAACCATCCGGCTCTTTTATCACTTTCTTCCCTCCTATCTTCCTAACTTCCACCAGAATACCTTCTATTTCTAGAGACTTCCCTGTAGATTGGAGATGCATCTTATGCATCAAAATGTTTGTCTCATCTTCTCCTGTCTTAACTGTTAATTATTGAGTCTCATCTACCTGTAACCTTGACATGTTTAAGTCTTCCATAAATATTTCCATTGTGCTTTTTCTTGATTTCCCCACTTCTCTGCTCTATACAATTTTTCATAAAATTCCCCAAATATTTCTAATACCTCTACAGAATCTTTGGTTATTTTTCTAGTTGTATGCTGCCTACGTTTAGCAACAACCCTTTCTATACTCTGTTGTCTAAGTCATTGTGCTAAAAGATTTTGTATTCTGGAGATATTATCAAAAACAGCTGATTGACAAGAATCTTTCTAAACTCATGTTTATTATCCAGATACTCCCTTATTTTCTCTTTAGCACTCTGCAGTTGTACCCTTTTTGTTCTACAAGATTCCCTTATTCTGTAATACTTTAACGTTTGTCAACCCCCTCTAAATAACTATTGTTACTTCTTAACTATATCTTTTTTCATCCATACTTTAAACTCCATTTTCATTTTATTTCATTCAATAGGTATAACTTCTGGAGTACTTTTATCTTCCCTAATAACCCCCAAATAATTTCCACTACCCATTTCTTAAATTCCTCTCTTTTTAGGAGGAAGGTGGGGAGGCGCCAGTGTTTCATCTTTACTCTATTACCCAGCATTTGCATTCTTATCTTAGTAATTATTAGTGCGTGATCTGAAATCATTATTGGATGTGTGTCAAAGTTCTGCAATAACATGCACATGTTCCTGTGAAATGTAATTTTTGTCTAATCTAGCCCAGTTATTGTACCTTCAGGAATAATATGTAAATTCTCTCGAGTTCCTACTACTAAATTCATGTCTTTCTTACCAAATATTTACATAAAGTTCTGCAGAAATCTACCCTCTTTTGTTATACTTTCTCTTCTACTCCCTCCAGATACATCCTTACTGTTGCAAATCAAATTCCAGTCCCCATCTATAAGTAATATTCCCTGCTGAAAAATGATTATTTCTCAAAAACATTTTAAGCTCTATAATAAGCTCTATAATAACAATTTTAGGTGGAATATAAATACCTGCCAGTGTATTCTTCATCCTTTGCCAGTAGCCCCTTACTACCACAGATCTGCCATTATTATCCTTTTTCCTCTTCTGTCACTACTGGAACTTGTCTAGCAATTAATATAAGTGATTGTCTTTTCCACTGTCCCTGATATTCTGTAGAATATCTATCCTGAAATCCTTTCTTTATCAAATTCACATGCTCAGTTGTTTCCAAATCTGTCTCCTGTAGCATTGTTGATTGCACTCTGCATTTCTTAATATAATTAAATATTATTTCCTTTTTGTCTAAACCTGTGAGACCATTCACATTCTAAGATAATGTGAAAAGTGTTATCATTATAAGAAATCATCATTCCACCTATTATATAAAACACCATTTAACTGTCTATTTTTATCTTTTGTGATACAGGGACCCATTAATATTTGACAGGTTAATACTTTATACATTTTTTCTTATCATCAACATTGGAAATTATGTCACATTTTACAAGATTTTTTGTTTTTAGGAAAACCATCTAACAGAAAAACAAACACACCTCCAGAATACCCCCATAATCTGTTAACTTAATACAAACACACAAAACTTTGTAGAGCTTCAGATAATGCCCTTCCTAATAAGAACAATTGTCCCAAATCAGCATCTGCAAACACAGGCCTTAATTAATCTAAAATTGAGGTTATCCGTGCTAAGATGCATGTCATTGCCTTTGTTTCTACCTTCATTATGTGTGTGTGTGTGTGTGTGTGTGTGTGTGTGTGTGTGTGTGTGTGTGTGTGTGTGTGTGTGTGTGTGTGTGTGTGTGTATGTGTATATATTTCCTTCTCAGATGTGAAAAAGAAAATGGCATGCATTCAGAACATTAACCTTTAGCCTTCAAGAAACCAATGTTCTGGCTTTTTATTGATCTACTATCAGCTTGTCTCCATGGAAATATTAGAGAAAAAACATATGTGGTCCTCAGCTGCACACTTCTAAAGATAAGCTGAAACATTTATTGCTAAAGGAAATTTTTTCATTATATTCAGTTTCCTCTTATTTAGTTGTTTCCACTTAAAACTTGTTATTAGTTTAAGCCACTGGGTCTTAATCCAGACATTATCATATGCAAAAGTAACAAAAAAGATATCAGCTCTACATATGCTATGGTCTGTGTACTTTTGCACCCCAGCCCCATCACCTATGATTATAGACTATTAACTTAAACATGCTTTGTCTAGCCTTTTCTGCACTGCAATTCCTTCATTTCTTAATACTAAAAGAAGAACAAAAGAGAAAAAAAGCATCTGTTTAATTTGGTATATTTATTACTCCAAAGCTAGTTACGAAAACAAAATTGCCACTGTCTCTAAAGACAACCACAAAGCATTCTATAGCTATGTCAAGAATCTAAATGGGAACACTCAGATCTGCTCTGAGTTACAGCACAATGGCACAAAATATACAGAACCAACTGATATTGCCAACATCCTAGCAGATAGGTTCAGTGCTAGCTTTACCCCCCTCTCACCCCCTAGAGGGCCCATCTCTATACCGGAAGAATGCAAAGTTCCTATAATCACGGCTACACAGGTAAAAAACACACTCTCCAAAGCCAAGAACACAGCATCCATGGGACCTGACAATATCCCAGGCTGCGTTCTACATGAACTACAGAATGAACTGGCACACTACCTAAGTACCATGTTCAATCATAGCCTCACCTCAGGCTTTGTACCCACTGAATGGTGCACCGCAACGGTTATCCCACTCCACAAAGGGGAAGCCACGATGGACCCCAGGAACTACCGCCCCATTAGCCTGATGAGCCTGGTCTGCAAGGCCATGGAATGTATCATTGTGGAGCTCATAAACAAAGACATTAGTAATCTCCAAACTCTGGACCCTACCCAGTCTGGATTTGTAAAAGGCAGATCATGTCTCCTAAACCTGACTGATTTCTTTGAAACAGTCACCAAAGCCATAGATGAGGGTAAAATGGTTCACACAGCTTATCTAGATCTCGCCAAGACTTTCAACACCATCCCCCACTCTGGAATTATAGATAAGCTCACTAAACTAGGTATAAATCCCTATGTCACAAGATGGGTTGCCAACTGGCTCATGGACAGAACCCACACTGTGAAAGTAGAGGATTCCAAATCCAACATCAGACCAGTGACAAGTGGAGTAAAACAGGGTTCAGTCCTGGATCCTCTCCTGTTAGGTATCTACTTCTCTGAAGTCCAGGCCAACACAGAAGGTCTTTGGCTAACAAAGTTTGCAGATGACTGCAAACTAGGATCCATAATCGAAACTCCTAACAATGTGGACATACTACAAAAGGGCCTCACTGAGACAGATACCTGGTGCCAAAGCCATGGCCTGAAGCTCAATGCCAAAAAGTGTATTGTCATCCCCTTTGGTAAAAACTCTGTACCCATGAACTACCACATAGCTGATAGTCTACTTAATGCTGAAAATGTGATAAGAGACCTTGGGACACAGGTGGACAGTAGTCTCTACTTTGATAATTACATCGCCCAGTGGTCAGGAAATCCTTCTACATGGCTCATCTCATCACAAAAGGATTCTCATCCAGAAAAAAAGAGGTCATTGTTCCCCTCTACTCATCACTCATTAGACCCATTATAGAGTACAATGCCCCTTTTGCTATGTACCTCAGAAGACATCTACAGCAACTGGAAAGACCACAGAAATACCTCACAAAGAGGATTACTGGCCTCAAACAGATGCCCTATGCAGACCGTCTCAAAAAACTACAGCTTTACTCCATCGCATATCGCCTACTCAGGGGTGATCTCTGCCTAACATACAAAGCTATGTCAAACCCAGAGCTGTTGGACATGCTCCACTTAAAGAAATCCCAATCCCTCCAAGCTACACGCTCTAGGGACCTAAACCTTGTCACCACAATAAACAGAACATGCTGGAGGGATAGATTCCTGTCCCACAGACTTCCCATACTCTGGAACAGACTACCTATCTATGTCAAACAGAGCTCCTCATTAGCACTCTTCAAGAAAAATCTTGATGATTGGTTGGGAAATGGGAAATTCATCCCAGGGATCACTTCTGTGGCTCTGCTCAACAGGGGCACAAGAAAATAATTTTCTTGGGTGGCGAAAGCCAGGGTACATTTTTTGGCTAGGCCTGTATGGGCCCTAGGGCTGATAGCCTAGTACCTACCTATGAACCTACCTATACAAGAACAACTAAACTGCTTTGCTATAAAATGTGCAATTTATATTGTGAAAAGAATCACAGAAATACCTTTTTCTTCCTATTCCCCTCCCCTCAGTGCCCTTCCAGACACTAATGACATGAAGTGAGGTAAATGCCTTTCAGTTCCCTACAAGTCTTGCAAAGTCAATAAAAGTCCACTCTTTCCACTTTTTCTTATACAGTTGTATTTCACAATTGCAATTGATGACTTGCAGTCTCAAATGTATTCACTAATTATCATGTTACTAGCCTTCTTCCTTCTCATCTCTAGCTCCCAACTCCAGATTCTGTTTCAATTCCAAGGTACTCACAATTCTTTTAGTCAACTCCTGTGCTTTTCTCTGACTCTTAAGCATTTTGATTTGGAATAGTGGAAAAGGTTTCAATTACAAAGTATCTCCATGTGCCTCATTATCAGAAGAATGAGAAGAGGAATTCTCTTCAGCTTGATAGTTCACCTTTTTACACAAACTTTTGTATTTCTTCCTTAGCCTCTTCTGCATCAAAAATGGCTTTGATCCTCTAGGAAAAATATTCTAAAGACAACTGGATGCAGCAGCTTGAATCCCACACCTGCCCCTTGACACACCCTGATTGCTGGAATAAATGTGTTTTTCTTCTGCCTGGTGTACAGTGAATAATGATTTTCCACAAACAGTCTACTATCTCCAAATTTTAGTACTTTGCCCTTTTGTCCTGGTTTTGTCAGGATCAACTCTTTATGCTAGTAGTTTTGCATTTTTAGTAATTCAGGTCTTGGTTGCTATCTCATGATCAGATATGGAACATAAACACATTGCCACATTGCTCCCTTTCAATTAACAGTTCCTGCAGTGGAACATCAGTCCAGTTGTTTATTTGTGCCTTCATAAAATGAATACAGTCTGTTACTTCCAGTTTCTCTGGTACAGCACAGAATATCATATTTTTCCTAGATGCTCTGTCTAATTTAAAAATTTTTGAAACATCCTTTGTTGAACAGTCTTAGAAGCAGCCAGCCTTTTCTTCGTTTCGACCTCTGATTTTTGAAATTTTATCATGTTATCTGAATATCTGTTAAATGTTTCTTCCATTTTATTCTAGCCTTTTACTATTTGAGTTGATTTACTCCTTCAATGATTTGTTTGTTTTAATCAGCTCCAAGCACATTTTACATATTTTTCTTATAGATTCTTGGATCAAAGCTGGCCCTTGAATTGCATTTTTGCTGAACATCTGCAAGATATTTCCCAAATTAGTGTTTTATCTTCAACTTTTCTAGTTGATTTTCTTTCAGGCTCTCTTAGTTTCTTCTTTGCTGGCATCTAGACAGTGTACTTACTAGGCAATAACTGAATTCACTAAATGTGACAGAATTCCTTGCCCTTGTCTTTCAGTTTCTTTTTTAACACAGGGAAAGCTGAAGTTAAGGTGCTAATTTGTGTGCAGCCATCTTGGAAAGTCAAATTGAGAAATATCTTAAGCCAACTGAGGTGTGCACCAGCCAATGACCAGAGAATGGATTGGGTGCATAAGGTCATAATCCTGTGGACAATTGATGAGCTGGTCGACTGGTTATGACTTAATCTTTTGGACATGCTGGGAGATGTCTTCAGCTGAAAGTAGAGTGTTATGAGTGACACTACCCCTTTGCTGTGATACACTCCTCCCAGCTTAACTCACCATGCTGCATTTTTAGCAGAAACCTCTTTGTCTTTCCTCCTAGTCTCCAGCTGAAGCCTTTAATTGGCATATCTTCAGCATGTCCTCTTCTCTTCCCCCTGAGTGAGCTGAGTAGACTTTTGCCTTGCCATTATGCTCATACCCTCTGCTGACCTCTCCATTGCCTGAGAAGCTAGTCAACCCTGGGTTATAATCAGGAATTTATCCCTCTATACCACAAAGATGCCACTTCCTTTTCTTTCTTTTTTCTCTATTTCTCTCTTTATCTTTCTCTTTTCATTCTGAAGCAAATATTCTGGAAACACAGTACCTATTTGCAAGCAGGACCTAGAGGAACAAAAAAGTATATTAAAACATTAGGCAGAACTCGATAGAAGAAAAGGCATAAGATCAACAGCATAAATGGAAAAAAGCTCAAAACAAAAGTGTTTTTTTAAACGCCACTCACATAGCATAAGAAATACACTTGGAATTTCATCTGTGAAGTAATCTGCAAACCACATTCAAAGCAGAAGTTTTGAAAGTCAGGGAGTTCATCAAAGAAGTTTGGTACAAAACTGTTGCATGACCCTAGATAACATGTCACGACTGTCACACCATCAACAAAGTGACTTTTGGGAGATGACACTGACACAGAGGGCAATAGGAACCAGTAGGATGACACAAACACTGATGGAATGTGCAAACAAGTACTATGAATGTCAATGTCACAATGTGAATTGCATGCACGAGAAAAATGTACATGGGTATCTGTAGGTGCTAGCCAAGTAAGGTTACAGATCTGAACTATGTGCCGAGTAAGTTTAATCCAAAAGAATGTCTATTAGTATAGTCAAAATGGACAAATGAAAGTAAACTGTGTATTCCTAGGCAAAACATGTGAATTTTGCAATTTATTTTTTTCAGGAGTTAACATATACACTGATTCTTGCAGTGTTCACAGCAGTGCTGGGATCGTTACAGTTTGGATATGGCATTGGTGTTATTAATGCTCCACAAGAGGTAAGATAAAATATAATGAAGAGAAGCAGGATTTTACCACCATCACATGTATGGATATCTACAGTTATTGCAGCACCCATTAGATATTAAAGCCTTTTTTTTTCTGGAGATAAATTGTTTTAAATAATCCTAAAGTAATAAAGAAAGATGATCTGAGTAGTTTTTGAAGAATTTTGCTTCTGATCTTACAGTTCAAGCAGGACAATTCTTTGAACACTAAAAGTACATGAAGCTGTATAGAAGAAAGGGATTATGTTTTCAAAAGGCCAGGGATAATTATATTTCTAATATCAGAAATGATCAGTCTTCATATGATGTAGAAGTGAATACATAATCTTGTTACTTGATCAACTAAATATATATATATATATATATATATATATATATATATATATATATATATATGGGTCTATGCCATAAGATCAAAAGTTCAAAAGACTGAATAATATTTAAAACCCAAAATATTAAAAGCTTTTATAATGCAGGAGGGCAAGCCCCCCTTGCACCCCCCCACACCCCCTGCTAATTATATATACCAACTCCAAGGTCACATAACAGTGGAGAATGGGCAAATTTCCATGTTAGATATATTGAGTTTTAGATATTTTGGCTTTCAGTCTTTTAAACTTTCGATCTTATGGCATACACTCATACACACATACACACACAGACACACACACACACACACACACACACACACACACACACATACACTCACACACACACACACACACACACACACACACACACACACACACACACACACACACACACACACACACACACACACACACACACACACACACACACACACACACACACACATACACACACACGCACACACACACACATATTTTAACATTTTATATCTATAAAGATATAGATTAGATATACATATTATACACAAGCATAATAAATGCACGCACACACATCTACATATGCATACAAACATAATATAGATAGATAGACAGACAAATGTAGCTACAGATGCACACACAAACACACACATATACTGTGCCATGAACTGAATATATTTTGCCATATTTTTACACATTTGGGTTGTTACACTGCAGCATAAGTCCAGCAGGTAAGTGACTTACAAGATAGTCAATATGGTATTATCTGTTCAGTCCGCAACCAGTTTTATGTTGTTATACTTATGAAATTGAATGTCTTGTTCTGTTTTTTTTTTCCATGGCTATTTTGTACAGCAGACTTAACTTAGGTTTATGTTCCACAAATTGTTTATGTCATGTGATAGATGGAGGTACAAATCCCATCACTATCACATAAATATGGTCTGTCAGCTGACACAGAGTAATAAAGCTCATTTGCTTAGCTTTTAATGAGCTGCCTCCTGTCATCTAAAATTTGATTCCCTCAGTCTCCTTAGCGGACCGGAGTTCCGCTGTGGCGACCCCTAACCGGGAAAGGCCGAAGGACACAACAACAGTCTCCATTTGCCTAACTGAGCAAGTTGTTTAACCAGTGTCCCATTCTGAGTTAAAAAAAAAGCTCCATGTGGATCAGTGCTTTACTACCCTGTTTAGCAAATATATACAAACAGACAAAACAAAAAGAAAACAAGCTTATAAATACATTAATATGTGACAGAATTAAAAATCCCATTGCACCCTCCCCCCACTCCGTGTCATGTTCTCACTAGTGAGGTTGGATCATAAACCCAGAAAACATAGTTAAACCTGTAACAGGAACTATTCCAAGGTAAACTACATCCTATTAAGTGACAGTTTATCAAAACTGGAGACTCCCCCTATACCTGAGACCAAAGCTACCATTGCAGAATTATTTAGTGTCCCTATGCAAACATGTGAGTGGCTGCACAGAGGCTGCCATACCTACCAGAAATCAACTCAAAACAAACACTAAAAACAAACCCGACTGGTGGATTCCTCACCTAAATAGGGCATGTAATAAAAGAAGAAAATGCAAAATCAGGAAGAGCAACTCCTTTAAAGACAACTGCTCTCTTATAAAACTGTACAAGAAACTAAAAGGTATAATTAAGTCCATCAAGGCCAACTTTGAGGTCAGGATAGCCTCACAATTTAAGGACAATCAGAAGGCTTTCTTGACCTGTGTCTTGAACCTTTATTTTATTTTATTTTATTTTATATTTGTTGACCGGGCTAGTCTAGCTGGAGAAATTTCCATTTTCAGTAGAGGCCCGGGGAGAAAAGCTCCACAGAGTGAGATACATTCAGAGACAAAAAATTATCATACAAAAAAATTGTCATACAAAAAATGTAATAGCAGTACTCATTATAATGAAAATCTAAGAGTTAGTAATAGAGTTTGCAAGCAAACATTAAAAATAAAAGATAGCAAACTCTTCTATATAAATAAAAAAACTACTACAAGAGTTAGTTACTAAAACACTCAATACAGTTGAATTCTCAATTAACCAGTTGAAAAATACTGATTGGATTAACATAGAACAAAGGAGTGAAGGTATGGAGAATAAAGTGAGAAGAGAGTAAGGGAAAAAGGTGGGAATAGAAAGTGGTGAAAATAAAAGAGCAAGTACTGCAGAATAGCAGGTAGAGAAGTAAAGGGAAGAGAAAATAAAGACAAATAGTACGCAGAGTAGAAAGGAGAAGAGAGATGGTTTTATGAACCTTAAAGGAAACACACAATAGTGTGCTAAACTGGTGGTGAATGGTACTACCTTCACTGATCAAGGTGACATAACATATCTACTGACTGATAAATTTAGCTCAAACTTCACCCCCCACTCCCCTCCAGCTTCACCAGGTGAAATCCCCTCCATTGTACTTCTCCCTACTATTAGTAGGGACCAAGTGCTTGCTAAAGTCAAAAACACTGCCAACATGGCTCCTAACAACATACAACATGCCTCCTGAACAGTCTAAAACACACCCTATTAGGACCACTCGAGGCTCTTTTCAACTACAGCTTTGAAACAGGCTATGTTCCAAGTGAATGGAGGACCACAATAGTTATTCCCCTCAGTAAGGGCAGACCATCAAAAGAATCAGGAAACTACAGACTCATCAGTTTAGCAAGTCTAATGCAGAGATCGCCTCTGAGTAGGCGATATGCGAAGGAGTAAAGCTGGAGTTTTTTGAGACAGTCTGTGTAGGGCATCTGTTTGAGACCGGTAATCCTTTTTGTGAGGTATTTCTGTGGCCTTTCTCGTTGTTGTAGATGTCTTGTGAGGTACATACCAAAAGGGGCATTGCACTCTATAATGGGTCTTATGAGTGACAAGTGGAGGGGAACAATGACCTCTTTTTTCCTGGATGAGAAACCTTTTGTGATGAGGTGTGCCACATAGAAAGATTTCCTGACTATTGTGGTGATGTGATTATCAAAGGAGAGACTACTCTCCACCTGTGTCCCAAGGTCTCTTATCACACTTTATTTCTTGGGTGACGAAAGCCAGGGTACCTTTTTGGCTAGGCTTATGTATGCCCTAGGGCCAATAGCCTAGTACCTACCTATGAACCTATGAACCCATGAACAAATTATCATGGAAATGATAAATTAGGACATTTTATTTATTTATTTAACATTTGTTAAATGGGAAAGACCAAATTGGAACAAAGCCAATTTTCAGCGGAGGCCCGGGGAGAAATGCTCCAGGTGCAAGTCTTTGTAGCATGAGAGGATACCCAGAGAAAATCCACACAAATGCAGGAAGGATATGCAGACTCCACACAGAAGGCATTCCAGATGAGAATCAAACAGAAGAACCTCTTGCTGTGAGGCGACAATGCTACTGTTGCACCACTGCACTGTCCAAAGGCAACCTGCAGACACTGGCCCCATCCCATCTTGGCTTCATTAAGGGAAGGTCATGCCTACTTAATCTGGTTAGCTTCTTTGAGAGGGTCATTAAGGCAATGGATGAGGGTAAAACAGTGCATACTGCTTACCTTGATCTGGCCAAGGCATTTGATATAATTCCCTACTCAAGCATTGTTGACAAGCTCTCTGAGCTAAGTATTAATCAGTACATAACATGCTAGATTTCCAGCTTGCTCACAGTCAGGACGCAAGAAGTCATGATCAGTGAGACCACCTCTGCCAGGAGACCAGTCAGCAGCAGAGAATCCCAGGGCTGCATGCTGGACCAACTCCTGTTTGGCATTTACATTTCAGAATTCAAGGCTAGCATTCAAGGCCACAATGTTCACAGATGACTGTAAACTGGGAGCTATTATAGATTCCTCTCAAGACACCAACAAATTGCAGGAGGATATAACACAAATGACTGGTGCCAAAGCCATGGTCTAAAACACAGTGCTAAAAATGCATTATAATGCCCGTTAAGGAAACTGTCAACCCAAGTTAATTACTGCATTGATAAAACATCTCTAAGAGTTGACCCAGTAGTAAGAGATCTGAGAACAAATGTAGACAGCAATCTGGTCTTTGACTAACATGTAGCTAAGATAATAAAAATCATTCTCTGTCACCTAACTTATAGGTAAGGGTATGGCATCTAGGTTCCAAGGAAGTTATAGTACCACTGTACTTGGCCCTTATCAGATCTATCATTAAATACAATGCCCCCTTTGGCAGGTAACAAACCAGATACTTGCAACAGTTGGAATGCTTACAAAGGATTCTCACCAGAAATATTCAGGGCATGAATAGCCTATCCTATGCTGATCACCTAAAGGCTCTGTATTCAGTCTCCTATAGGCTGCCGAGAGGGGATATTTGCCTGATTTACAGGGCTTCCTCAGACCTAGCCCTGCTGGATCTGTTGCACGTGCACACAACAAACAGCACCTGTAACACTAGATCCAGGGATCTAAACTTCACTTGTGACATAAACAGAATGTGCTGGATGGACAGATTTTTGTCCCAAGGGATCCCCACCATATGGAATAAGCTATGTAAAACAGAGTTCATACCTGACCCTATTCAAATGAAACCTTGACACTTGGGGGGGGGTGTAAATTTCCCCCCTGTCTAGCCCCCATGTCTCTTAAGGACTGAGGCAGTCAATAAGAAAAGTTTTATCCTAACACTCCCTACAAATCCATAGTTACCTCCCTACTAACATGCCTCTCCCCCATATAGATGCCCATGATACTCAGGGACCCAAATTGTTTGGGATGAGCAGCTAGGATTGTAAGGGCCCTAGTGGTCATTAACCTAGTAACAACCTATGAACCTATGAAAATATGTGTGGTATTGGAATTATGAAACCTAAATCTGCACCCCTGCCACCCAAGTATGGTAAAAGAGGGTGATTGACCTTAAGAGCTTATTACAAATCTATCTATCTATCTATCTATCTATCTATCTATCTATCTATCTATCTATCTATCATCTATCTATCACAGGTTATGAACAACACCCATCACAAACAAATAAGCTATGTATTGTCAGTTGAAAATCATGGTTATAAGTACGGACTACCAGGATTTCACCTACCTCAGTCTGTGTTCAACGCTTTCTATTGTTATTTTATCAGCAATAACTGAGACTTAGCAAAGTAATTCTTTATGTACAAACACACTGACAATATTTCCCAAGAGGGGCTACTGATGCTTCTTCAGTGACATTACCTGTTACTTTATTCATAGTACACTGTCACAAATCAGACTGCTAATCTGAAGACCAAGACCTTAGCTAGTGAGGATTATTTTAATGACATATTGTTATGCTATGGTAGCTGTCACCTCTTTCAAAAGACCATATAGCAGCTGTCATACCACTGCTGTAAGGATACCTTTCAATAGAAAAGTAAGACAATAACCATGGTCTTTGTCAAATGAACAGGTGAAACTACTTGATGTCACACACACTGACGTCCCGCTCACCAGACTGACTAAGGAGAGGGTCACAGTAAGCAAGCACTCAGGTCTCTCACTCAGTCATTGTCGACTCTGACCTTGAGCAGTATCCTACCTTCACCAAGAATGATGCCACAATACAGAGATAAGATGATCAGCTTTAACAATTGGCTTAAACACTGGTGTCATCAAGGGGATCCAGTGTCTGTCTGGCCTGGATGGACTGACAAGACAAGCACAAGCTACGCTGTTTTTCCGGACTTGCCCCTGTCCTGGGGATATTGGCAAAGGCAAAGGCTCACCACCCCCATGCCTTTTTTTTAGGCAAAGCTCAAATTCTAAACCTACCTAATGCTGCTCAATGCCAGAAGTCTAAAAAAAAAAAAAAATGCCGACTCGAGGCTTCTCTCAGAGAACATCGATGTCTGTGCTGTGACAGAAACCTGGTTCAAGGCTCCCTGAGAGACCCCCCCAGCACCAGTTTTAGGTTTTCTCATATCATGCTCTCCCCCAAAAATCCGGACATAAATATAAAAGAGGGGGGTATCCATATTCATCAAGGACACCCACACCTCAAGACTGGTCCACCAAACTCACAAACTCAGGAACCTCACATGGCCGTTCCTGGAATTCATAAACTCAAATGCCATGGAACAACTAGTCTCACTGGTGAGATCAGATCACAACTAATCTACTGTGGTCCCACCTCATAAATAAAGACATAGGAATTTGCAGACTTTGGATCTGCCAGAGCCATGGCAAATAGGTGGCAATCCACTGAGCACAGAAGAAGTTATCAGGGACCTGGGGACCCAGGTTGATACTCATCACTATCAGACCAATGATTGAGTACAATGCCCTGTATCTGACCACATACAAGGCCATGTCAAACCCAGATTTGATGAATATGCTTCACCTACCAATGGATGCAGATAGCCTAGTATGAACCTATGAACCTATGTTTAAATATCTGATTTCAGATGCAAAAGAGAGTGCAGTTGCAGAAGGAAAGTAAAATAAAATGCTTCATGCAGATAGATGGTTGACAAAAAATGGTAACTGCATATGCAGTTGTTATTTCTAAGTACTTGTGGAAAATAGAAACCACAGGCTGAAAAGGCAAAGTTCAACAAGTCTGTAATGCAAACATTTTTAATGGAACTTCTGTCTGCTAAAATTTCCCAAAGTTAAAATAACAGTTCCTGACAAAAAGATGAAATAAGGACAACAGAGTCGTTGTTGCATTACACTTCTTAGGGGGTTGAGATATTTCAAAGTCCAAATAACATTCCTAGACAATAAGAAGGAAAAAAGGCAAAAGTATCTCTGCTGCATTGCCCTTGTCTATGGTTAGAGATTTTCCAAAAACAAAAAAGAATCTGTCTTTTCTTTTCTTTTGAAAAAAAGCTGCAGAATACTTAGTATTTCATGCTATAGAGAAAGCAGTGCATACCTCTCAACTGTACCGATTTTTACAGAATGTCCAGATTTTTGCCTCATATTTTGGCCCGTTTTTTCATAAAATTCTGTTTTTTGGCAAATAACTGGCAAATTGTTAAAGACTGAAGTCAGAAAATAACGACATACATTAGAGTTTCAGAATCCATTCCCTTTTGAAAATTCATACCAATGTAAAACCTGCTATTCTATCAACTTTCTAAGTTTTTAAGAGCAATGTTTAAAAAGTGTCCCTATCTCTGGGGCTTTGTTCCCCATTACTCGTGGCTTTGTCCAGATTGCTTGCTCTAAGAGGTTGAGAGGTATAAAGCAGTGGTAATGGTTAATATAAGCAATTCCATACCACTAAAAGGAAAACACCCTAAATTTAATATTACTAATGTATATGCAACTATTTACATTTTTTAAATTCAAGATAATATGTATCATTTGACAATCCCCCTATCAGCCAATCACTTTGTTTTGTTTTTGAACCCATTTTGTATGTGTATATTGTAGATAATGACTGACATAAATTGACATAAATTAGTCAGTTAATCTTATTCTTATTTCATTAAGAACCAAAAGAATCCTGCTAAACTGTTCTTATTTTTAAGATGAGTCATCTGTTTGTATTTATTTATTACTTTTTTTTAATATGTGTCATTAGTTTATTCTGTGTGGAGTTTTTCTCCCCAGGCCTCTGCTGAAAAGAGATCTTGCATGACTCAGTCAGATCAGCCAATTAAACAAATGCACTAAATAGATAAATGTATTTACTGACTGACCTTTGATTACTGAGAAAGTCTGACTGTTTAGGCACCCATTTTCAGTGGAGGCCTGGGGAGAAAAGCCCCAAAATATTACAAAAACAATTTAAGAAGAATAATTTTACAATCTTCAAAAATAATACAATAAAAGGTAAAATAATCTATAGTTTAAACAAGTATACCAAATTAGACATAATGTAAAAACACTGGCTAAGAAGAGATACAACTTATGTAAAAATGATTTAATATTCAGATACATTTTAGCCAGTTTAAAAAAATTAAAGGTAACTTAGTATAAGACAAACAAGAATTGCAATATGAAGTAGAAAAAAACATGGTTATGGCATATTTAGAAGTGAAATTGATTAAGATAAGAAAATGAGTGAAGAAGGGGGAATAAGGAGGTGTAAGGTATAAAGAGGTACTTGTTCATATTTTGGGATATAGTTTATCCTGGGGCTGAATAAGAACAGAGCCAGGTTTTGACTAGGAAGTCTTTCAGAATGATTTTAAAGGACTAGAAGGAGGTATTGATGCAGTAAATAAATAAATAACTTGTACTAGTTGGAATAATGAAAAGTTATTTGCCAACTGGGGTTTATATAAAAGGTTGTTGCCTTCAAGAGGAAATCCAGAAAGTTGTTTACTCAACTGACGATAGCAGAGTCTCTGGCAAAAAGGTTTGTAGATCCTAAAGCTAAGTGGCCCGGCAGGACCCTGATGTGGATGCAGCTTGAGGCTAGTTAAGCCGAAGTCTTTTGTTGTGGTCCAAACAAAACCTGCAGCTGTAACCTTAGTTTTTGTACTCTGCTGCTGGAAGGGCTGTGTAGACAGTGTAGTTATGTCGGTAGATTGTTAACCTTACACCAAGATACTGCAAGTAGTGCATACATCTTATGGAGGTCAGTATGGAAAGCTATGTGCTCCATATTTTCATCTCATTCTTCAAATTAAACTTTTTTCTACATTTCTACCTTTAGTGAGCTGTTGATGCTTGTCAGTGATGGTGTGTGAATGGACAGTTTGACTTGAGATTTGCCAAAATAACTCATAATCCCTCTGGTGACAAGTGTGTATACTATTTTGAGCTGCATTTTCCCAAAGGAGTGATATGCCATACATGTTTTGTCAATGTTACCTGCTGGGTTTTTTTCAGAACTATAGAGGTTGAAAGTCTTGGAGGACTCCCAAGATAGAAACTGACCAGATGCTGTTGGTGGGAATTGCCAGTGTAACAGCTACCCCAATGGCTGTATCTGTCATTAAGAATCTGAGCAAGAAGATGATACTGAGTCCTCTCAAGTATGAAACCCAGCAGAGCTGCGACAAGCCAGAGTGCTTCACCAAAATACATTCTTCCCACCAGATGGGGAGACATTAAAAGCCTGTTGAACTCATTATACTGACTATGAAAAACTCAAAAAATAACTATTAGCCAAAGATGGAGTAACTTTTGAAGTGCATGTCATAAAATGTCACAGCTATAACTTTAATGCTGACAAACCAATAAGAGCATGATTGCATGATTTAAAACATAATTAAATATGTTGTTAGAATCTGGTAGTAACAGTAAATGAATAATATTAGAGAACTTAAGAGTGGACAGATTTAAAAGGGTAGTACCTAGTAATATGAGAAAATGGGTATCATAGGTTATTAACAAAAACTTTTGACAAGTTAGTAACTTTTGTAGAACAGTTATTAGCTAATGAAACATTAATTAAAACTGAATTGTATGTTTCCAAATTTAAAGTTGCAGTAACACATGTATAATCAAACAAACAGTAGCTACTAATAAGTTAACTTATTTTGAATGAGGATGGAATGTTTCATAACCAAGTTACGTTACATTAACACTGAGGAGAATGCTAGTGGCAAGACTGAAGCTAGAATTACTGAAACAGCATTATGTCAGTGTGTTACAACCAAGTTAGTAAAGTGTACTGTATTTTAGAAAAGAGAGAAGCTCAAGCCTTACCAAATTCAAATCACATCTTTATCAAATTGAGATGTTCCTATGTGTCTAAGCATAAACAAACCAAAGGCAGAGGAGATTTTTCCTCATGGTGATAGAAATGGTAATTCCTTCATACAAAGAAATTCAAACAGTTCTAGGAAAACTTTTGCAACCTGTACATGTAGCTTCAGAGCTGACTTACGATAGTATAACATCTAGTTCAATCTCAAGTTTCAATCTTCTGCACTGTCATTCTTGTGTCTCAATCATTTCAGTTTTGGTGTTGTATTAATTTGATAAAAGTGAAGAAGTGAAGTAGACACACACACACACACACACACACACACACAGACACACACACACACACACACACACACACACACACATATATATATATATATATATATATATATATATATATATATATATATATATATATAGATAGATAGATATATATATGTATGCACACATACATTTGGGTCTACTTTAAAACATCTAAAACCCATAACATCTAATTTCATAACATTGAGACCAGAACATCTAAAACCCATAACATTGAATTTCATAACATCTAACACTACAAATCACAAGAAAATAACATCCCCTCCACATATAATGACACTAAACTACCAAACACACTTTTTACTATGTTTCTGCAGGGGGGCAAGCCCCCCTGCACCCTCAGTAAATTAAATATACCAACGCCAAGATCGCACTACAGTGGGAAAAAGTTAACTTCCTAACCCTAACTGTATCAAGCCCCCCTGCAGAAACGTAGTAAAATGTGTGTTTGGTTGTTTGGTGTCATTATATGTGGAGGGGATGTTATTTTCATGTGATTTGTACTGTTAGATGTTATGAAAGTCAGTGTTATGGGTTTTAGATGTTTTGGGTTTTAGATGTTCTGGTCTCAATGTTATGTCAGTGAGGCTCAGACTGACACCTCAGTGGAAGGGGTAGCAATGTCCCAGCAGCAATCCCCTACCCAGGTTCGAGAAATCTGAGCAATATTACAGGAGTTTGGGGACATGTTCACTGGCAGACCAGGGTGCACCCACCTGGTGCAGCACCATGTGGATACAGGACCCCAAAGTCCTATTAAGCAGGCCCCTTATAGGGTGCCTGAGAGAGTCAAACAGACGCTGAGGGATGAGATAAAGAAAATGTTGGAACTAGGGGTAATTCAGGAGTCTAGCAGTCCCTGGGCCTCCCCAGTGGTGCTGGTACCAAAGAAGGATGTCAGCACCAGGTACTGTGTGGACTACAAGGAAATTAAATAGTCACACAGAGTCAGATGCTTACCCCATGCTTAGGACAGATGAAGCCCTAGAGCAGGTGGATGAGGCTAAGTATCTTACCACTATTGATCTTACCAAGGGTTACTGGCAGGTGTCCTTGACTCCCAGTGCTAGAGAGAGGCCAGCCTTTGTGAATTCTTTTGGCTTGTATGAGTTCACAAAGATGCCCTTTGGGATGAAAAATGCC